>NW_022611378.1:0-76386 GCF_004382195.2 Drosophila sechellia
ATAAATCCACACTTGTAAATAATGGACAGAGTGAGCTGCGGCAAGCCATACAAAATAATTTCGGTCGAGACGTTCCCGAAATAAACTCAGAAAGAAATAACAATTCACATGTTAGGACTTCACCAGACTTTCGTAGCGATCGAAGTGATCTTTCCTGATAGGATTTCCAACATTATATCAAATTGGCGTATTAAAATCACCGGTTCAGCCAACGACGTTGCCATTGAGGATTTTATTTACCGCGTAAATTGTCTCACTTTGAATAGCCTGAACGAAAACTTCGAACTTCTTTCCCAATTCGCTAATTTACTGTTTGCAGGACCGGCCTTAGCATTTTATTGGCGTGTTCATAGATCGGTGAATAACATGAATTGGAACGTGTTATGCAGGCGTTTAATGGAAAGATATCAAGATCAGAGATCTGATCGTGAAATTAAAATTGCTATGCGTCGCCGCAAACAGGGTAGCACAGAAAATTTTGATGACTTTTTGGATGCAATGCTTTCCATTGCAGATTCTCTTCGTGAACCAATGCAGGACAGTGAGATTACTGTAGGAGTTCGTCAAAATCTCAAACCGGAGATCAAGCACGAATTACTGCACATAGACACCCCGAACTTAGCAACATTGCGTAAGGAATGTCATCGTCACGAAGATTTCTTTCGAAGTACCTGGACAAAGCCTATCCAACCTCCGAACACAAGCAAGCGTTTTGTTAACGCAATTCTGCATGAAGATGATTCCGAAGATCAGTCTGAGGAAGAACAGGATGTCGAGGACGAGATTTGTGTCGTTAGGACTTCTGAGAAAATTAAGTGCTGGAACTGCGATGAATCAGCTCACGGTTACCAGAATTGCCTTAAGACACACCGTATTTTTTTTTTTTTGTTATGGTTGCGGAACACCGGAGGTGTATAAGCCCAATTGCGCAAAAAGTAAATCGGAATCGGAAAACTCTCAACAGGGCATTCGTTGTGCGAACAAAACGGATGTCCGCCGTTAGCCTCGAAAATACAAACAGAACCAAATTCTGTGGCAAATGATGTTCATTCCATTCGGCCTTCAACTCAACCTGACGTAACATTAACCCAAACTTTTAATCCATATCATTTGCAATTGCTGGAGTATGCAAACCGTAAATTGCAAATATTTAGGGGAAATTCACTTCATCATCGAAGACATAGATCATCACGGCGAATTCGCAAATTTTGGATTCGTAAACGATCATTCAACCGTTTTACGATTTCATAGATCGTTCACAATAAGAACGATATTCGACCTTTCACACACATTGACATATTTGGTCAATCGCATTTAGCTCTCCTAGACAGTGGCGCCAACAAAAGTGTTATAGGTGGTGAGCTAGCAGAACAATTAATATCAACCAAGCCATTTAATAAATTTAAATCGGTTGTGCGAACTGCTGATGGCCAAACGCAAAATGTTGCAGGCACTATACAAATTCCCTTGACGTACAACTCGGTTGATAATAACTTCGAATTCTTAATAGTGCCTTCCATAAAGCAAAGCGTAATATGCGGAATGGATTTCTGGTATACGTTTGGAATTTCTATTAAGCAAACACTTTCGATCAACGAAATCAACTTTGAACCCGAAGAAGACTCTACTCGCGTACGATTGTCTGATTCACAAAAATCAAAATTGCAGAAAGTAATAGACTTTTTCGCATAGTTCGAGAACGAGGCTTAGGATTGACCAACCTGATAGAGCACAATATCGATACATCCAATGCGAAACCAATCAAACAACGATTTTATCCACTTTCACCTGCTAAAGAAAAACTTTTGTGTATAGAAATCGATCGCATGATTAAGATGGATGTCATTGAAGAGGCACCTTTATCCCCTTGGTCATCTCCAGTTACCTTGCATATCAAACCAGGCAAGGTGCGATTTTGTCTCGGTGCAAGAAAATTAAATGCAGTCACAGTAAAGGACGCATACCCAATCCCGATTATGGATGGACTGCTAAGTCGTCTTCCACCAGTACATTGCATTTCCAAAATTGACCTCAAAGATGCCTTTTGGCAGATCTGTTTAGATCAAGAATCCCGTGCCAAGACTGCTTCCACCGTTCTAAATTGGCCCCTTTATCAGTTCAAGAGAATGCCTTTTGGATTGTCAAACGCTCCACAAACCATGTCCCGTTTGATGGACCTCGTTATACCCTATCAATTAAAATCGCATGTATTAGTCTACCTCGACGATTTGCTGGTTTTGTCAAACAATTTCGAAGACCATCTTTTGCATTTGTCCGAAGTAGCCACCCAATTGCGTAAAGCTGGATTGACAATTAAGGTCCAGAAAAGTCAGTTCTGCCTGAAAACAGTAGACTACCTCGGTTACCTGGTGGGCGAAGGCACACTACAAGTAAATCCAAACAAAATCGCTGCTGTGAGCGAATTTCCGGTTCCAAAGACCCAAAAACAACTAAGACGATTTCTTGGTATGACTGGTTGGTACCAGCGATTCATATCTAATTACTCAACAGTCATTTTCAATCTTACAGAACTGTTGCGTGGCAAATCCTTCAGTTGGAACGATCATGCTTAAGAAGCTTTTGACAATACCAAAGACAAGCAATGCTCTGCTCCATGTCTCATTCACCCCAATTATGACAAACCATTTATCCTGCAGTGTGATGCTTCACTCCATGGAGTGGGTGCAGTTCTAGCTCAATGTGATGATTCCGGTTGTGAACGTCCGATAGCATTCACGTCTAAGAAGCTGAATAAAGCCCAACGCAACTATACAGTTTCAGAACTCGAAGTTCTCGAACTAACTTAAGACGTTAAGAATGTATATCGACGGTCATAGTTTCAAAGTAGTCACCGACCACTCAAGTCTTCGATGGCTAATGACCCAATCAGATTTAAGCGGGAGATTGGCAAGGATGGCTATCAAACTTCAGGGTTATTCCTTTGAAATCGAGCATCACAAAGTAACAGAAAATATGGTTCCGGACGGATGTTGACGATATTGCTGCAATAGACCTTGAAATCCATCCCGAAATTGATTTATCTTCCAGTGCATTTTAATCGGAAGAGTACTCTGCTCTCAGAGATAAATTAGTGTCTCTAAATTTACTTGATTTTCAAGTCAGTGATGATTATATTTATCATCGTGCAACATTCCGCAATTGTACTGACGTTTCACCAGACGATTGCTGGAAATTGCTTGTACCTGAGTCGTTGCGTCATAGCGTAATGAGTTCGGCTCATGATCAACCAACATGTGCACATTGTGGAATGGCTAAATGCGGCGTTTTTACTGGCCAAACATGGTTATCAGCGTTCGTGATTACATTCGAAATTGCGAGACGCGTCAGACCACTAAATATCCCAATCGTTCTTTAAAACCACCAATGGGAGTACAATTGCAAAGCGATACAATTTTTCAAAGACTTTATCTTGATTTTGTCGGCCCATTTCCCAGATCGAAACCCGGCAGCATTGGTATATTGATTATTCTGGATCATTTTTCCAAATTTACCTTTTTAAAAGCTGTGAAAAAGTTCAACACTAATGTTGTAACACGCAGTTGAAAGATTGGTTTTCAGTTTTGAATTCACTTTTTATTGATTTGTAGGAGCAGGGAAGGTCCCGCTCCATTCGAAGTTAATTCGTCAATAATCTGGCGATCTAAATACAAAGGTTTCTTAGCCTAAGTCGAGGAGCAGCGCTGCCGGCATAGCCTGCAGCGCAGCGACGCTTATATACGTTTCCTATATATATATATTGTCGCCGAGCGACGGTGCTGGAGGAGGGGTGCTATAGGCACACATATTAGCGGTCAGCGCTTGGCCAGCGTGAGTACTGCTGATCATGCAATTAGGTATGTTAGCCCTCAACATACGCTTGGGCTGAACTGTTTATGTACACATTGCAACAGAGTGCTACAATGTGATTGTATATTATGAATACAGTGGTTAACCGATATGTGTGCATACTACATCTCCCTCCTTTTGAAAAATAACGTAATATTATGAAGTTATTTTAAAGGTAGCTTATACATTATTAAAAATTGTGTTACGATTGTTTTTAAGTACATTTATGTAGTGAGAATTTTTAAGTAAAACCTCAAAAAGCAAAAAAAAAATATAAATATATATATATTTTTTTTTTTATTATTATTATTATTTTTATGCCTATGTATGATCATACTATAAATATTTACGACGTCGCAATTTTTAATCTGTCTTTATGAACAGTTTGTTATTATAATGTTATTATTTTCTCCTATTTCCGTTACTTTATACGGACCTGTATATTTGAAGTCTAACTTATGACCTGTTTCGTTTTTTAATAGAACTTTATCTCCTACTAATATATCTAAGTTCCTTGCTTTCTGATCATAAAGTTTCTTATTTTTCTCTTTATGTTCATCTATCATAATTCTAGCTCTTTTATAGGCTACTTATAATCTATATTTACTTTCCTTAGCATAATCATCTACATTATATATGGGTTCTATATTAGTTATGCTATTAAATTGATTTGGCAAATTATTTGTTTTACCAAAGACAAGTTCGTATGGACAATAGTTATGTGCTATTGATGGGGGGTTGTGTTAAAACAGTATACGAAATATTTAAGCCATACGTCCCAATCAGTTTTATCAACCGATATGTATGAACGTATATATTCATTGAAAGTTCGGTGACTTCTTTCGACTGTTCGAATTGTCTGGTGATGGTGTGCAGTTGATGTTATATTTTTTATTTTTAGATATTTGCACAAGTCATTTATAACTGAATTCTTATATTCTGTTCCCATGTCCGTAATGAACATCTTCATTGGACCGTACTTTAAAATAAAAGATTCATAAATTGCTTTAGCGACAGTATTTGCGCTTTTGTTTGCAACTGGTATGGCAACTAGATATTTAGTTAAATCACATATGAGAGTGACTGCGTACTCGTTACCATTTTCTGACTTAGGTAGTGGACCAATTGTGTCCACGACAACTCTATCGAAAGCGTGTTCTGGTGTGTCGGTTATAGTCATTGGGGTCTTTATATGCTTTGTTGTTTTTGTTTTTTGTCATTTTTGACATTTTCTTACGTACTCTTTTATGTATTTACTCATATTTTTCCAGTAGTAATGTCTTTTGACCTTGGCCAAGGTTTTTATAATGCCTGTATGCCCTCCTTGTATTGGATCATCATGTAGTGTAGACAATATAGCTTCTTTTTCTTTTTCATTATTTATTTGGGTCACTGGGATAAGTAGCGCTACTTTTAAATTCTTTAATATTTTATTGCCCATATTTTTAAATTCATCTATTGAAACGTGTTCAAAGATTTTCGTCCACGGTGCCATTTTGATTTGGCTGATATATATACCGGCTTGCAATTCAAGCCTTTGAAAAAATTGATCTAAATCAAGAATTCCATTAGTATAAAGATCACCAACATCATATCTTGCAATGATTTTCTTTCCATGTTTAAATAAACATATCGTGTCATTCAATTGCAATGTCACTACTTTTCGTACCTCGTCATTTGTTATGACTTCGTATACGTTGGGCTCTGAAGCTATTTCTTTGGTTTGTTTTTGCAAATCCAATTGTTCTTTTCCTGCCCAGGATTTTTGTCTACTTTGAAATCTTGTAGTGACCTTTAACATATTTCCAGTTATTTCTTTTAGCTCTTTGATGGTTATTCTTGATAACGCATCAGCTACATGATTGTCTTTGCCCTTTAGATACTCTACTGTAAAATTATACTCCTCTAATTCAAGTC
Organism: Drosophila sechellia; assembly: GCF_004382195.2. Classification (NCBI taxonomy): domain Eukaryota; kingdom Metazoa; phylum Arthropoda; class Insecta; order Diptera; family Drosophilidae; genus Drosophila; species Drosophila sechellia. Next base: position 5,764 of record NW_022611378.1, read on the forward strand.
TCATACGAGTTAGTTTAGAGCTCGGATTTATCATAGAGAACAGGTATGTAAGTGGTCTGTGGTCTGTTTTGACAGAGAAATGTCTACCATAATTATATGGTCTGAAATGAGTTATTGCCCAATAATTTGCTTCCAATTCATCAATTTTACATCTTTTTTACATAATCTTGTTATGTGACGAGAATATTCGGCAAAATTTTGGATAAAACGTCTATAGTAATTGCAAAATGCAATAAATCGTCTAGCACTGTCCGCATCGTGTGGGACTGGATAATTTTTGATGACGTCATACTTTTTGTCATCTGGCAAGATTCCTTTATCTGTGCATTTGTGTCCCAAAAATGTGACTTCATGCTTGAAAAATTAACATTTTTCTGGATGTAGCTTTAGGTTGTATTTCCTGCATTTCTCAAAAACATCAGTCAAGTTTTTAACCATATGTTTTTCGGAACAACCAATAACTATTAAATCATCCATATGCAGGAATGCTTGAGAAGGTTCAAGTCCAGAGAAAGCTATAGTCATCATTTCGGTGCTATAGTCATCATATAGAATTCGGTGCTATTTTTAGACCGAATGGTAATCGCGTGAAGCGATATGAGCCATTGCTCGTTGAAAAAGACGTTACATCTCTTGAAATTTCTTCGAGTTCAATTTGATGAAAACCTGACATTAAGTCTAGGCATGAAAAATATTTTGCTCTACCTAGATGATCTAAAATATCATCAATTCTAGGGAGTGGGAATTTATCGGACAACAATTTTTTATTAATTTGACGATAGTCAATTACTAATCGCCATTTTTTCTTGTCAGAACCAGGAAGAGATTTCTTTGGAACTAACAAAAATGGGCTGTTATATGGGGACACAGACGGTTCAACTATTTTGTTATCAATTAATTTTTCTACCTGTACTTGAATTTCGTTAAGTTGACTATGAGGATTTCTATAATTTTTAATATATACTGGTTCATCATCTGTCAATCTTAGCTTTTGTTTGTAGAAATTATTTGTTGTGATTGATTCGGTTTCAAGTCCGAATACATCGCTATACTTGGTGCATAAATCTGTTAGTGTAGATTTGAATTGTGGTGGAAAATTTTGTGTTAATTGAGACATGACAGTTCTTTCTATTGCTTCAGGATTCGTTTGAACTATGTCATAGTTCGAGAGTGATTCATATTGTAGATCTTTTATATTTACTATTTGATCTTTATTATTTGTATTCAGCAATCGGACAAATGCATTTTTGGTTGTCGCAACTGTGTTTGCAACATAAATGCCTTTTTGAATTTCCTGGTTTTGTATTAAAACACTATCTTCATTTGAGGATAGTTCTATTTTTCGGACCTGGGATCTTGCTGGTAGAATTATTGAGTTATTACCAGAGCTGTATGTTATTGGAACGTATATTGGGAAATTCAAATTATTTGGTCTCAGCTTGAGCAAATCTTTTGTTTGATTAAAATCTAATTGACAATTGAATTTCTTTATGAAATCAATTCCTAATATTCCATCACATGGGATTAAGAAATGTGAATCTACTATATGAAAATCGTGTGGAATTATGTAATTGCCTGTCTGTATCTCAATTGAAGTTAATCCTTTGGATTGAATTAATTCTTGTCCTATTCCTTGAATATTAATTTTATTGTTGCCTTGGATATCATTAAAGATATCAGAATTTTCTTTTAGAAGAGAAATATCTGCACCTGTGTATATTAAAAAGACAAGATTTTTATTTGTTTCTACATTGACAAAATTAACAAATATGTTTTGGCTAAGATTAATTGTGTGAACATTGTGTCTATTTATTGATGAGCAGCTAAAGGGTGTTCGGAGTTACCCGAGTTATTTTGATATTCTTACATATCCCTGATTATTGTTGTTTTGGCCTCGGTTCGAGTTGCCACGGCCTCTAAAGTTTCCTCTATTATAATTATTATTGGTATTGTTATAACGATGACCGCCTCTGTAATAAGGGCGGCCCCTTGTGTTATATATTATAACGACCGCGGTATGTACCGCGCTGAGTCTGATTTTGGTAGAACAGAACAGCGTTGGAATGTCCATTTGCTTCTGTGCAACTGTCTATAAATTTATATATGGCATCGTTCATACTGTTGAACGTGTCTGCTTGCATGATAACTTTTACCTTATCAATCGAGCAATTCCTCATCATTGCGTTGACGGCTTGTGTCGTGCTATATTTGTTTGCAAGTTCTGGTTTCAAACCATCACTAATATAAGCACCTTCTAGAGCTTTTGTTAATTGCTCCACCTCTTGCGTGTAAAGGTTGGCTGTTTTGTTCTTTTGCTGCAGATTTAGTAATTTTGCAGAGAGTACCTCAACAGATTCCCCCTTTCCTGTTCGCGAGAGTTTATCTTTAATTTATATCGAATCTAACAAGTTTAGAGCGTCTTTGAAACTCTGTAGGTTTTCTGCTTTGCCGTCATACTCAAATAATAGAGACGAGGCTGTTTTTAGGAAATCTACTACTGATTGTGCCATCTTGGTTACTATTTTACTTTCTGTTGGCTTATTTCTTTCCTCAGAAACTAAGTCTAGTAATAGTTCAGCTGGGAAATTTAGTGTATTTGGAACAAGTACTTGTAACTTGAGCCTTTGTGACACATATAATATGTTCTCTTTTAATCGAGATATTATATCTTTTACTTGTGTCTGTTGTAACGAAGAAAATTTCGTATTGTGGTCAAGTATTGGTCAAGTATCCACTGACTTAACATCTACTAAACACATTTTTGAAAAGAGGTTTTCTCCTAATACAGTATTTTCTGAATATATTGGGTCTGGGTAAAATTTACTTATAGAGTTGTCAAATGACATTTACTTATTTTTTATTTATTAATTTTGTTTTTTATTTTTTAATTTTAAAATATCTATTTTTTTTTGTTAAGACGCCTTACGGCGGTGAGAAATTTAAAATTAATTCATCCGTATGAATTTACAGGTTTCCTACATAAATTTCCGGGCAGAAAAGGTTCCGCTCAATGTTACAATTGGTTTTTATAATTATTAAAAGAAATATGCATCGCAGTGCAATCAGAAAAAATTTTGCACACAGTGCTATTAAAAAAAATTTTGTTGTTTGTTGAAGTTGTTGCGTGGTCAAAAGTTTTTTTTTTCCTTTTGCGGAGCGTTGATCGTGCGTGCTGATCTTCTCACATCCAGTGCTTGCTGATGTAAGTTGGAATTTATCACAAGCGGCTTTCTTTTTTTCCTTTTCCTTCTGCTACAGCTTATACGGTCGCCATGTTGTAACACCCAGTTTAAAGATTGGTTTTCAGTTTTGAATTCACTTTTTATTGATATGTAGGAGCAGGGAAGGTCCCGCTCCATTCGAAGTTAATTCGTCAATAATCTGGCGATCTAAATACAAAGGTTTCTTAGCCTAAGTCGAGGAGCAGCGCTGCCGGCATAGCCTGCAGCGCAGCGACGCTTATATGCGTTTCCTATATATATATATATTGTCGCCGAGCGACGGTGCTGGAGGAGGGGTGCTATAGGCACACAGCGTGAGTACTGCTGATCATGGAATTAGGTATGTTAGCCCTCAACATACGCTTGGGCTGAACTGTTTATGTACACATTGCAACAGAGTGCTACAATGTGATTGTATATTATGAATACAGTGGTTAACCGATATGTGTGCATACTACACTAAAGTGATCATCAGTAAATAGCGGGATGAAATATTTTCATGCTTTGGTGAACCCGAAACAGTCGTGAGTGACAACGTAACTCAATTTATAAGCCGTGATCTCTCTGACTTTCTTTCGAAATATGGCGTTCGTCATATGTTTACTGGTGCATATGCTCCACAATCCAATGGAGCTGAGAGAGTTAACCGTTCTATAAATGCTGCTTTAAGAGCTTACATTCGCTCTGAGCAACGCGAATGGGACGCGTAGCATTAACTGTTCTCTTCGTAACTCGATTCACCAATCTATTGGTATATCGCCTTATCATGTTGTTTTCGGTAAATACATGATATCCCACGGTAATGACTACAAACTGTTGCGCAAACTTAATTTACTCGCAGTAGGTGACGTAAAATTATCAAGGACTAACGAATTTCAAAGAATTCGCTCCCACAGTGCCAAACATTTGAATAAAACTTATGAGACAAACCAAAAGTCTTACAATCGCAGATCACGACCCCGATCTCTTTAGGTTGGTCAAGAAGTTGTTAAAAGAAATTTCGTACTAAGTAATGCAGCGAATAATTTTAACGCGAAACTCGCTCCTGTCGGTATTAAAGCCTGAGTCAAAGAATGGATTGGTCAGTCAATATATCTCTTAGAGGTTCTCTCTCATGAACGGCAAGGAACTTGGTAGTTTTCATGCCAAGGACATTTGGTAATTGCTTTTGACTCCTTTTCAGTTTTCATTGTTAGTCACAGGGACAAAAAATCAAATCTGTGGTTGTGGGAGTCGAGACAGAATGGCAACCTTATATGTGCTATCGCACTCATTTGGTAACGAACCATTATAGCCAAATTCAAATCCTGGCAAAATTTAATATTGCCCTATAAAATACCACAAAATTCCCGAGTAGGATTGTATCAAGCTACGGTCACACTTGATTTGCATACGTCCGTTCTCTTTTCGGGAAGGCGTGATCGAGGGCAGTTAAACTTGATGCAAAGTCCCTGATTATAAATCCACGAGCATCGTGTAGACCGGATAAGAGTTTTTCAAGACAAATACTGCCAAGTTATACTTAAATCGTGATCTAACTTTAACTGCGCCGCTGCCGGTCCCACATTTGGAGGTAGATGTCTTAGTGGCCGCGTCGCCAAGGCGGCTTGCATTGTTTTTCGCCCTCAACTTTTGACCACGTGTGAAATTTACTGAGACTTCATCGATCGCAGAAAGATTCACAACTGCTTGCATCAGGAGCACACACCGCGTGCAGCAGAACACGAGCCCCAGGCTGCTGGTTTTGCCGCTGCGTATGCTGCGAACCTGAAGTAGCCACAACACGAATGATCGTGTCCAGTCTTGAGTATCTTTAATATAGTTTTTCATATATGTGTTAATTTTGCCTAAAAATATTTACTTATAAACCTCTACGATTCTAATTTAGCTTAACTTGTGGGAGATCTGACAAATATATATATGTGATTTTCCCAATTTATGTTAATACATACAGCAGATCATAAACAGTCAACAGAGCGTAAGTACGGCATAGCGTGAACAAACAAAAATAATAAAAACGCACATGCATATATAAAGTCAGATATTCGGAAATAGTGTGCTAAAAATACCTTGCCCTAATTAATCGTATAGATATACAATATCTCTTAATTTAAAGAAGTTTAAAGTTTAAATATCAATTAATCATACATAATTCTAATGTAAAGTAAGCCAAACAAACAAAAGTAGTTATGTAAACTTATATACCAATATTTGCATTCCTATCTTAATTATTTTTCCTTTAAAGCAGCGGTTGTAAAAGGGTGGAGTCCGAATGGATTTCACAGGTAGGGTGGGTATAGAATAAGGCCAATAACATCTGGGCGTCATCTTCACTAGGTACACTTTCTTGTCTGGTTCTTAACCGTTTGGTTATCGTTTTGAATTTATCGTATCTCTGTCTACAGTATTGTAGTTGTCAACACAAAACCCACGACCATTTTCCCTGAGCATGCCGGTCAAAATAGTAGACAGAGTGTGTTGAGGTGGGCAACCCTCTATGAGTGTGTTCGTTACAATGGTAATTGATTTGATATGATAAATATCTTCTAAAGCGCAATGAATTCCTACGGTTATGTTTGGTTTTAGATACTCCCTTAATGTTTTTATTAAGTTTTCTGGCGTATCATATTCAATTATATGTCGTGTCTTATAAAAAACATTCAATGACTCATATATTGTATACCCCCCTTTGTTAATAACAGTTGTTGTTGAAACTGATTTAACGGTTTTTGGATCTCTTGTATTAGATTTTCAAAACTACTTTCGGCAGAATGCTGTGTATTTTGATCTGAGTTTGATTGTTCTAAATCGCTGTTAGTAATATTATTTATTTTTATTCGAGATAATGCGTCAGCTACGACATTAGTTGTTCCGGGTTTATATATTATTTTCGGGGTGAAACTTTCTATAAAGGAGTACCATCTTTTCATTTCTACGTTCGGGTTTTTATCTGGATTGTGAAAGATAAAGATTAACTGTTTGTATTTCTATACCAATTACACCATATATGTAATTCTTTAAATTTTTAAGAGCCCAAACTATTGCCAACAATTCTTTTTTATTTGTGGCATAAAGTTGTTCGGTTTTATTTAAAGTTTTGGATATGAAAGTAATTGGTTTATTATCCTGTGATAAAACTGCTCCGATAGCTACATCTGATGCGTCTGTCGTTAAAGTGAATTTTTTGTTATAATCTGGTTGAACTAATTCCACTAGTGCTATTAAATTATCTTTAAGTTCTTTTAAAGCTTTAACAGCTGGGTCGCCGAACTGTATTGTAATTTTTGTAGACATTCTCCAGAAACTTTTCCATTATCTCCTACTAAATATTTGTTTAGAGGTTTGGCAATTTTTGCAAATTTCGGACAAATTTACGGTAATAGCCGGTGAGGCCTAGAAAACTTCGAAGATCTCTAATGTTTTGTGGAATCGGATACTTCATAATTGTGGAGATTTTCTCAGGATCTGTTTTAATTACATTGTGAGATACAATATAACCAAGAAATGCTGTTTCTAATTTAAAGAATTTATATTTTTCTAGAGATTTTTCATATTTGCTTGTTGTAAAATATTAATCATTTCAATTAAATCAGTATAATGTTGTTTAATTGTATTAGAAAAGATTATTATATCATCCATATAAACATGACAGGTTTTTCCGAATTGTTCTCTCAATATGTCATCCATTGCTCTTTGAAATATTTTAAGGGAGTTTGTTAACCCAAATGGCATACGTAAGAATTGAAATTTTCCGTTATTTATAGAGAAAGCTGTTTTTTTCAATATCTGAATTGAATCAATTTTCATTAAAATTTGGTGGAATCCTGATTCCAGATCAATTGTTGAGAAAAATGTTGACTTTTGAATATTACAGACGGATCTTGCATCGGGTATCTGCCAGGCATTGTGCTTTCATTTAGATTTTTATAGTCAATAACTAGTCGATGTTTTAAGGATCCATCATCGTTTTGACCTTCTTTGGGCACTACTAAGACTGGTGAATTAGGGGGGCTTCTACTTGGTTCTTTTAGCATTCTATCGATTTCATTATTAACGAAATCTGAGACCGACATAGCATAAGGATATTGTTTGCTATAAATTGCTTTGTCATTGACTGTATTTATTTCTACTCGAATATCGGTACGAAAAGGAATTTGCGTATTTATTTTAGAATGCTCTTTTTAAATTTTATTCACAACTTTATTTTCAAAATCTTTTATTTGATTTGAAATTATTTTTAAGTTATGAATTTTTTCTTTGTCGAAAAACTCAACGACGGCGTGCTCGGGATTTGTGGATTCTAAACTATTCGATTTAAGACTGACGGAATTAACATCGTCGTCTTGTTCAGGATTTTTCAATCTCAAACTGATATATTGTTTATTATCGGATAAATCTACGCTGGCGTGCTCAAGATCCCAAGTTATATAAACTGCCTTCAGCCATTACCGTTTCGGTTTTATATACCTTTTGATCATCTAAATATTTTTTAATAATATATTCTTTTTTTTTTCGCACGGGACCCACGGCCACACCTCCCGCCCAAACGACCGAGGGGCGCTGACGTGTATCGTACGGTTCGATTCGCGAGAAGATATAGACGCGATATAAAAAAGAGAACAGAAACGAGGAAATGAATATAATGTGAAATAACTATGTTAAATATTAGTGTTAGTAGGATCTAATTATGTAATAGAGAAGATAAAATCGATTGCTTTAATAGCGGCAGAGAGTCAAGATTACAGATAATAGGATAAAGTCTATTATAGTCAGAACATAAAACTCTGTTAGGGGCACGCAACTCATAGTTAGATCTACAATTATTTAAGATAAGGGGTATATAGTTTCTAGTGAATCTACTTGGAACCGAGAAGTTAAGCCGACTAATCAAGTCGGGACTCTCAACATCCCCACGAATAAGCTTACAAATAAACACTGTTCCAAGCATAGTTCTACGGTTAGCTAGGGATGGTAAATTAATTAAAAGTAGTCTACTGGAATAAGGAGGTAATATATGGTTTGCATCCCAATTTAGGCGCCGCAAGGCAAAAAGTAAGAAGTTTTTTTGGACCGATTCAATGCGGTCCGAGTGGACCGTACTCGAGAATCGGACGGACTAACGAAATAAATAAGGTTTTAGTCAAGTAAGGGTCATCAAATTACTTAGACCACCTTTTTATAAAATCAAGCACACCCCTGGCCTTATTGACAATAGACGAAATATGGTCAGAAAATTTTAGTTTTGGGTCCAGAAGAACACCAAGATCATCAACTCGTGTTATTCTGACCAGAGAGCACTCACTTAGAGTGTAAGTCGTGCGTATTGGGTTGGCACGACAAAAGGTCATAACTTTACACTTGGAGCCATTTAAGTCTAATATGTTATCACTGCACCATATTTGAAACCGGTCTAGATCGGATTGTAAGTCCAAATGGCAAGAAGTGTCCTTGTAGTGGAGGCATTATTTAAAATCGTCTGCGTACATAAGATAGATCAACAGGGAAACCTATAAGATCCAGTTTTTTTATTAGAAGGAAATGATTAACAGAGTCAAATGCTTTACTAAAATCAGTGTAGATGAAATCTGTTTGAAGATTATTTTTGAAACCCTGTATTACGAAAGAAGTTAGCTCCAAGAGGTTAGTGGTTGTAGATCTACGTTTCATAAAATTGTGTTGACACGGTGATATGATTGATCTACAAAGGTGCTGCAAATGAGGAGTGATAACATTTTCGAAAAGTTTTGGGGTAGCCGACAATTTAGAAATTCCTCTGTAATTGCTTGCATCCAGTTTGCTACCTTTTTTGTGAAGAGGAATCACAAAGGACTCCTTCCATATATGAGGGAATTGTAAAGATTCCAGAGATAAACAGTTTCAGTAGAGGCTTGCACAAGACTTCCGCACAGAATCTGAGCACACAGCTAGGGATTCCATCGGGACCTGGCGAATAGACCGGTTTAACACGCTGAAGATCGTTAAGCAGTGAGCTTTCGTTTATAGTGGGGCAAAATATTAGATTCGACTTAGATACCGCATAAGAGTATGGATGTTCGGAATGAGGTAAAGTTGAATATGTTGTTTGAAAAAACTTGGCGACTAGATCGGCTATTGCCTGATCCGATGTAACCGTAGTGTTTTCAAAAAATAGCGAGGAAGGGTAAGAACTTGTTTTTCGATTAGTGCTAACGAAATTATAAAACTGTTTCGGATCCTTTGCAAACTGGAACTTACAACGGTTTAAATAATTTTTGTAGCACTGAGCATTAAGCACGGTAAAGTTTAACCGAGCGCTTAAATATTTACAAAGGATAGACTGAGAACCGGTATTTTTAAATTTCATATAGAGTTTGGACTTTACATTTCTTAGGTGTGTCAACTTTTTATTAAACCAAGGAGGTTTAGAGATTGACGGATAGTACATCGGAACAAAAGAGTCAAAAAATGATTTAATTGCGGTATAAAACATTATATTAACCGCATCCGCCATTATGTTGCAGGAGTAAAGATCGGACCAGCTATAAAACTGTTTAGCCTCCGAAAATTTGCTTGCGAAAACAGGGAATTCGCTTTGTTGACTTCTCTGAATTTACTTTTAATAATAATAATGTCGATTGTCACCTCGAAAGTAGGATGATATGGATCTTCAGGTTCAGTAAGAGGTACTACCCTGGACAGAAACACACTTTCAGGACTTGTTACAAAACATAGATCCAAAAGTCGACCAAGAGAATTTGGAATATAATTTACTTGCGACAGCGATAAGTCGAGCAAGCCATCAATAAAGTCATGTTGTGCTAAAGGGAGAAGGATATTCGATTGTTTTTCTGGGGACCACATTGTGCCAGGTATATTAAAATCAACTAGAACTACTAATTGGTCCCTGTCAGAAAGTTTATTCAAGATGGACTGGATCAAATGCTTTACTAAAATCAGTGTAGATGACATCTGTTTGAAGATTTTATTTTTGAAAGAGGAATCACAAAGGACTTCTTCCATATATGAGGGAATTGTGAAGATTCCAAATATAATGTACACAGTTTCAGTAGACGCTTGTACAGGGATTCCATCGGGACCTGGCGAATAGACCGGTTTAACACGCTGAAGATCGTTAAGCAGTGAACTTTCGTTTATAGTGGGGCAAAATATTAGATTCGACTTAGATACCGCATAAAAGTATGGCTGTTCGGAATGAGGTAAAGTTGAATATGTTGTTTGAAAAAACTTGGCGAATAGATTGGATATTGCCTGATTCCATGTAACCGTAGTGTTTTTAATAAATAGCGAGGAAGGGTAAGAACTTGTTTTTCGCTTAGTGCTAACGAAATTATAAAACTGTTTCGGATCCTGTGCAAACTGGAACTTACAACGGTTTAAATAATTTTTGTAGCACTGAGCATTAAGCACGGTAAAATTTAACCGAGCGCTTAAATATTTACAAAGGATGAACTGAGAACCGGTATTTTTAAATTTCATATAGAGTCTGGACTTTACATTTCTTAGGTGTGTCAACTCTTTATTAAACCAAGGAGGTTTAGAGATTGACGGATAGTACATCGGAACAAAAGAGTCAAAAAATGATTTAATTGCGGTATAAAACATTATATTAACCGCATCCGCCATTATGTTACAGGAGTAAAGATCGGACCAATTAAAGCCAGCTATAAAACTGTTTAGCCTCCAAAAATTTGCTTGCGAAAAGAGGGAATTCGCTTTGTTGACTTCTCTGAATTTACTTTTAATAATAATAATGTCGATTGCCACCTCGAAAGTAGGATGATATGGATCTTCAGTACAAAAGTATGCGCCGACATGTACATAATGTTTTGGGAAATATAAGAAATACGTCAAGTTCGACGCTGTAAGTTTTTGTACATGTTACTCGTAAAAGGGTATACTAGATCAGCTGAAAATTACGTAACAGTCAGAAGGAACCGTTTCCGACCATATAAAGAATAAATATTCCTGATCAGGATCAATCCATCTTTCCAAATGAAGGTTGAGATTTCAAGAACTATAACTATATTCTTTTTTTTTTTGTGTAAATTTTATTAATTGGAATTAAACAAGTTTACTGCTACCTATGTGGCAGCTTGACCAGGTTTTACATAAAATTTTACAGCATAGGCATACCAATATATACATTACTTATACATGACTTTATAAATTAAGTTATTCTAACAATATTTAATTGATTTCTTTTCCATGAACAAATAATTATAATAATCTTGATGTGAGATCATGTGGGTGGTATCTTTTTAGCCTTCTTTTTTTCGGGGGATGCATAAGCCTTCTTGCCAGGGTGTTGGGGTGGGAACCTAGTCGCCGCATATAACTTTCCGCATGGGTCCTCAATACATCGCCTATCTTTGGAATATTAAGATCTCTTTCTATATCTCTGGTTCTCATGTAGAAGGGGGAGTTACATAGTGATCTAACTACTTTACTTTGACCAGCTCTTATTTTATTCAGATTAGTTCTGGCCGTAATTCCGTATATTTGCAACGCATACTTCCAAATTGGGGTCAGGATGGATTTATACAGGCGAACTTTATTTGCCAATGAGAGTTTGTTTCTCGGCGATAATAGCCACGACATTTTTGCAGCCTTTGAAAGTACTGCTTGCTTGATCATAGTCGTATGCCTTTGAAACGTTAGTCCTCTGTCCAAAATCACCACGAGGTATTTGTAGAAGGACTCGCGTCGAAGTGTGGAGCCGAGCATGGAAATTCCAGAGCAGTTCAAAGGCCTTTTTGTGAATGTGACACAAGCACATTTGCTGCAATTAATGCCGATACTCCGTTCCGTTGCCCACTTCTCGAATGCCGTAACATATTCCTGTAGGCCCCTGATTGCATCACTTATGCTTGTACTCCTGGCCATTACCGCGGTGTCATTCGCGTAGGTTGCTATAAGAATGTTTTCGTTCTCAACTTCTGTACAGCGCCAGGAATCCGGCATATCAGAAGTATACAGCGAATAAAGAGTCGGGCCTAAAACACTGCCTTGGGGTACGCTTCCCGAGATTGTACGCGTAGACGATTTGTCGCCATCGACAACCACACTGAACTGTCTGTTCGATAGAAAGCTTTTGATAAGAAAAAAAAGCTATGGTGTCAAAATGGTCTTAAGCTTACTTAGAAGACCATCATGCCAAACTCTATCAAAGGCTTGTTGTATATTCATGAATACAGCTGTTGTATACATCTTGTCCTCCATTGCCTCCAAAGCAAAGTTTGTCACTCGGTGTAGCTGTTCTGGAGTGCCATGACTTTTTCGGAAACCGAACTAACACTTTTGAATAGCTTGGCTCACGCTTGGAAGTTTGAGGATGCGTTCTAATACTACCCTTTCCAACATTTTCCCTAGCGCGGGTAGAATACTAATTGGCCTATATGCATCTACTTCAGTGGGTTGCTTTCCAGTCTTCGGAATCATGCTGATTTCCATTTGCTTGGAAAGTGTCCCAGCCTTAGAGCGCTATTGAACAGCAGGACTAAGAAAAGTACAGCTTTGATGGGAAGGAGTTTGAGCGTCCAGTTATCTAGGAGGTCCTCACCAGGCCATATTTTAGGTTTGAGCTTTTTGATTTGCGTTACTACCTCTTCCAAAGTAACAGGGTTTGTGGGAAGGGCCATTTGAAAAGGTTGGTCCAAGAGAGTTTGCACCCTGTCTCGGTGTTCTGCCGGATTAAGATTCAGTGGATATCGGATATCGGCCTTCTCCTGACTGGAGCCGCACCAACCACCAGCCGGATTTCTGATGGGAGCCTTTGGAATAACTTGTCTTTTAAGGTTATTCGTGAGTTTCCACAGCGAGTAGTCAGTCGATGCATCAGGACTTGCATTTTCCAGCATTTGGTGAAAGTGATCTTGTTTGTTTTTTACCAGAACTTTGTTAAGACGATTTGATAACCTTTTGTAAATGTTGTGGGCGCGTGCGTCTCCTGTTCTGGAAAATTCTCGTCTAGCTCTTCGTTTGAGATGTATGATAACTGAAGCGTTTTGTGGAAGTACACTGCGTCTACTCTGGGTAGGATAATTTCTGCTTCCTGGTGTAGAAAGTGTCGCAGCCACGTGAATTTTGTCCATGAACATCACTATAGCATCTTCTACGTCTTCTGGATAATTTATGTCCATGTTTAGGTTAATGCTTCTGTCTAGGACATTCCTAAATGTTTCGACAGAGGAGCCGGGAGCTAGTAAGGATTTCTTTCTGGATTTATATTGGGGAGTGTGGCTTAATGTTGCTACTATAGGTAGGTGATCAGAAGATAGATCGTATTTTGTTTCAAAAAATATTGGCACCCCTTTTACGATAAAAAAGTCCAAAGCTGTTGGCGTCAGTCTAGTGTTAGATGAGTAAAAGTTAGGTTCACCTGTAGGTAGAACTTCGCTAGTTATGATGGCCTCTTGTAGTCGTTTTCCTCGACTGCATGCCCTTAGGTTGCTCCACCAATGTGGCCCAATGTGATCAGTAGCTGATCAAAATCGTTTTTAGTCCAACTCTTATTTGGAGGAAGATACAGAGAAGCTATTTTGATAATACCACCACTCGTTGGTACATCGAGACTGGTGACTTGTAAATCAGTGCGCATTGTTGATTTATTTTGATTGTGGCGAATATTGGCTTTGATGAAGATTGCAGAACCGTCTTTTGTAGTGTTACTTGGATGGCTGGCATAATATTGTTCATAGCCAGGAGTGTCTACTTTTAGTCCAGGACGCATTTGAGTTTCAGTAATAAGCATGATGTCTATAGAGTGGGCAATAAGAAAAAGTCGAAGTTTTTTTTTTTTTTTACACGGGTCCCACGGCCACACCTCCCGCCCAACCGACCGAGGGGCGTTGCCGTGTATCGTACGGCTCCATTCGCGAGAAGATATAGACGCGATATAAAATAGAGAACAGGAACGAGGAAATGAATATAATGTGGAATAACTATGTTAAATATTGGTGTTAGTAGGATCTAATTATGTGTAAAGAGGTGCACCAATTGAGAACACGTGTTTGCCTTGCAGTTGAGTGCAGCCGTCGGGCTGACTTTTTATTTATTCGATTTTCTTCTTATCTTTTAGAGTAGGCAGAAATGGCCAGCTCAATGTCTACAGAGTGTCTGATTTTACAGTATTCAATATATTTGGACTTAGGCTAATTAGCGTAGCTGCGCTGCCGGGTACGCCAGCGGCGGAGCTTATCTGAGCTTATATCTGAGCTTATCGGGAGAGCGAGATATGTATGTACGTATGTAATATGTATTTGGTCGGCGTGTGAATGCTGACCATGCACTTATACTTTTTGCCTTCGAGTGGGCAATGCTCTTATACTTTGTGGCCTTCGAGTGGGTGATCATTGCATCATTGCTTAATATTGCATAGGCACATACTACATCTCCCTCCTTTTGAAAAATAACGTAACCTAGTGAAGTTATTTTGATTATTAAATGCAAATTATTTTATTTTTATTTTTATTTTGTTTGTGTTTTTGTTTGAACAACAATAGTTGATTTTGTAATGCAAAGATAAAAATATACGTAGTGTATGGAAAATTTGTATAAATGATTAAGGAAAATATAAGTTTAAATTCAATCATGAATGAAATTTCTTTAATCTATCTTTATGAACTATTTGTTTTTTGTTTTTATTAGTAAGTAGCGTAATATTGTTATTATCTCCTATGCTTTCTATCTTATAGGGCCCCGTATATTTAAAGTCTAATTTATGACCTACCTCATTTCTTAGTAAAACTTTATCTCCTTTTTCTAATTCTATGTCTTTTACTTTTAAGTCATAATTTTCTTTATTTTTTTCTTTGTGTGCTTCAAGAAGTTTTCTTGCTCGAGCATATGCTACCTCTAACCTATATTTACTCTCCTTAGCGTAATCATCTATGTTATATATTGGTTCTATGCTATGTAGTTTATTAAAATGTTTTGGTAAATTACTTGTTCTACCGAAAACTAATTCATATGGACAATAATTATGTACCATAGATGGGGTCGTGTTGAAGCAGTATACGAAATATTGAAGCCATACGTCCCAATCGGTTTTGTCCGTCGATATGTAGGATCGTATATACTCGTTTAAAGTTCTATGACTTCTTTCTACTACTCCAACTGTCTGGTGGTGATGAGCTGTTGGTGTTATATTTTTTATTTTCAAATATTTACACAGGTCAGTAATTATTGAATTCTTGTACTCTGTTCCCATGTCCGTTATGAACGTCTTCATTGGACCGTACTTTAGAATAAAAGATTCAAATATAGCTTTTGCGACTGTTTTTGCGCTTTTATTTGCTATTGGTATGGCAACTAAGTACTTGGTTAAATCACATATGAGAGTGACTGCGTACTCGTTACCATTTTCTGACTTGGGTAGTGGACCAATTGTGTCCACAACAACTCTATCGAAAGCATGTTCTGGTGTTTCAGTTATAGTCATTGGAGTCTTTGTGTGCTTTGTTGTTTTTGCTTTTTGGCATTTTTGACATTTTCTTACGTACTCTTTTATGTATTTACTCATATTTTTCCAGTAATAATGTCTTTTGACCTTGGCCAAGGTTTTGTAATGCCTGTATGCCCTCCTTGTATTGGATCGTCATGTAATGTAGACAATATAGCTTCTTTTTCTTTTTCATTATTTATTTGGGTCACCGGGATAAGTAGCGCTACTTTTAAATTTTTTAATATTTTATTGCCCATATTTTTTTTTTCCTGCGCAGGATTTTTGTCTACTTTGAAATCTTGAAGTAATTTTAATATATTTCCAGTTATTTCTTTCAGCTACATGATTGTCTTTGCCCTTTAGATACTCTACCGTAAAATTATATTCCTCTAATTCAAGCCTTATTCTTGTTAATTTAGAACTGGGGTTCACCATCGAGAATAAATATGTCAATGGTCTATGGTCTGTTTTCACAGTGAAGTGTTTTCCGTAAATGTATGGTCTAAAATGTACTATTGCCCAATGAATTGCTGCTAACTTCTGTTGTACTCTTATTGCTTTCACCTTTCGTAAAAGCTCTTGATGCATAAGCAACTGGGAGTTGGTGGCCATTATGGTTTTGAGTTAAAACTGCGCCACACGCTTGCTTGCTTGCATCTGTTATTATGCAAAATTCTTTGCTGAAGTCTGGGTATTGCTAGAGTGTTGGGTTAATTAGCTGAGATTTTAAATGTATGAATGCTTTTTGACATTCATCTGTCCACTCGAATGGAACATTCTTTTTACATAATCTTGATATGTGCCGCGAATAGTCGGCGAAATTTTTGATAAAACGTCTGTAGTAATTGCAATGCTACAAAACGTCTAGCGCTGTCCGCATCATGTGTAACTGGGTAGTTCTAAATGACATCATATTTTTTTGTCATCCGGCAAAATTTCTTTTTCTGTGCATTTATGTCCCAAAAATGTGACTTCATGCATGAAAAATGAACATTTTTCAGGATGTAACTTTAGGTTGTATTCCCTGCATTTACCAAAAACTTCAGTGAGGTTTTTAAGCATATGTTTTTCGGAACAATCGATGACTATTAAGTCATCCATATAAAGGAATGCCTTAGACGGTTCTATTCCGGAGAATGCTATAGTCATCATTCTTTTGAATGAATTAGGCGCTATTTTTAAGCCAAATGGCAATCGCTTGAAACGATATGAGCCATTGTTGGTTGAGAAGGATGTTATATCTCTCGAGCCTTCATCCAGTTCGATTTGATGAAAACCTGACATTAAATCAAGGCAGGAGAAATATTTTGCTCGACCAAGTTGGTCCAAAATATCATCTATTCTCGGTAGTGGAAATTTGTCAGCTAAAAGTTTCTTATTATTTTGGCGATAGTCTATTACCAATCTCCATTTCTTTTTATCTGAATTTCGGGTTGAATTTTTAGGTACTAAATGTAAACTATTTTATCTTTTATTAATTTCTGAACTTGGGCTTGCATTTATTCTACTTGACTATGAGGACTTCTATAATTTTTCGTGTATACCGGCTCATCATCTTTTAATCTCAACTGTTGTTTATAAAAATTATTAACCGATATTGGTTCTGATTCTAATGCAAATATATCTATATATTCGCTGCATATATTTTCTAATTGTGATTTGAACAATTCGGGGAAATTTTTCTTTAATTGAGATAAGACAGTTTTATTTCTGTTTTCACTATTTGCCTGAACTACATTATAGTTCGAAAGTGGCTCATAATTTAAAGTGTCCATATTGACTAATTGGTCAGAATCTGTCGTGTTTAAAATTCGGACAACTATATTACTTGATGTTGCGATTGTATTTGCAACATAAATACCAGTTTGAATTTCCTGGTTTGGAATTAAAATGTTATCATCTTTGGATGATACTATTAATCTTCCGACAACTTGGGATCTTTCTGGTAATAACGTTGTGTTAATACCAGAGCTGTATGTTATGGGAATATAAATTGGAAA
This sequence comes from Drosophila sechellia, assembly GCF_004382195.2. Classification (NCBI taxonomy): domain Eukaryota; kingdom Metazoa; phylum Arthropoda; class Insecta; order Diptera; family Drosophilidae; genus Drosophila; species Drosophila sechellia. Next base: position 23,427 of record NW_022611378.1, read on the forward strand.
TTTCAAATTGTTTGGTCTAATTATAACCCAATCTTCTTCTGGGTTTAAATCGATTTGGCAATTATATTTTTTAATGAAATCTATTCCTATTATTCCATCATACGGTATGGGAAAATTTTTATCTACTAAATGAAAGTCGTGTGGGATAATGTATTAACATGTTTGTATCTCAATAAAAGTCTGTCCTCGCGACTGAATTTTCTGTTGGCTTATGCCTTGAATGTTTATTTTGAATATTAGAAAATTTGTCAGGTTCTCTTTGAGAATAGAGATATCTGCACCTATATCAAGAAGAAAAAATAGTTTTACGCCTGTTTCGGCATGGATGAATGTAGAAAATATGTTGAGATTATAATTGATGGTGTATACTCTACGATCTTCTTCTACTGAGTACCTAAAGGCTGTTGGTTTCCCTGATCTTGTATTACTCGTACATTTGCATTATTTCCGTTATAGTTAATCTGATTGATGTTACGGCCTCTATTTCCATTATTGCGGCCTCTGTTATAGCCATTATAGCGGTTATTATTATTTCCATTATATCGGTTTTGATAACCGTTATTCTGGTAACCGTTATTTTGGTAACCGTTATTTTGGTAACCGTTATTTTGGTTGCCTCTATTACTATTGTTATTGAAGCCTCTACCTCGGTTACCACCTCTATTGGCATTTCCGTATCCTCTGTTGGATCTGCATCCATAGTGGTGCAAGTCCCTGCTTCCAGTTTTGATACTTTCGTGCTCAGCACGATTTATCATTGTGTCAATTGCCTCTTTAGTACTTAGACCAGTGGCATGTTCGAGAGGTATACCCTCATCGATAAAGGAAGCTTCTAATAGCTTTCTCAGTCTATCAACTTCAGCGGTAACTTGCACTGAAGTTTTACCTCTTTGCTGAACTGTTGATAGCTTTGCTTTGACATTACCGGATGTCTCACCGACAACTACTTTCTGCAATTTGTTTATAATTGCTGGAATTATTGTTCCATTGTCAACTGAGTTCAAAATTGTGCCAACTATTTTTGACTTAATGACCTCATGTGCAATGTCTTCAAATGGTCCCTTCGCTAAGTCTACCAATTTGATTGCCTTAATGAATCGTTGTAAATGGATCTTTTGCCCATAAAATTCTGGCACTGCGCAAGCGACTTCCTTAATGTACGACCTAATGGCTGCTGCTTGTTCTGCCATGGTTAATTTATTTTCGGAGTCAGCTGCGTTGTATGTTTTATCTTCGTCCTTCAGCATTAATTTTGCTGGTATAGTTAGATCGTGAAGATCTTCCTCTTTAATGTCTTCCTTGACTATAGTCCTATCTTCCTCGTCAGAGTTAGTGCTGTCTTCATTCAAATTTATTCTTAGTGGGGTGTTTACTATGGTTGGAATTTCTATCTGGAGACTGAATTTATTTTTTATAAGTAATAATTTTTCTCTTAATGTCACCAGTAGTTCCAAAGCCTTAGCACTCTGTTTGCGTTCCAAATTCTTTCTATTTTGTTGGATCAACTCTCTGATTTCATTATAAATATTTACCAAGACTTGGGCATTCTTATTAATTGTTACAGCTTGTATTGATCTGTTTTGCGTTAAGCACTTATAGGATTTTCTGAAATTTTCATTTGGATCTTTTATCTGATCAACAAGCTTTTCCCAGTCCATGCTGTGGTATACTCATAACTTCAAATTTATGCATTTGTATATTTTTTTTTTAGTTCTAATCTAGATAAATTCAATATTACGTTTTATATTTTTTTTATTTATTATTTTTTCTTCATATAATTTTTCTCGTATTTTCATTCATAATTGACTTTATTAAAGATCTTCCTTAAATATTATCTATACCGTTAGCAGTGCTACGGTATCGTTTCTTAAGACACTTGTTATGCAGTGTGTATATTTTTATTAATGCATTGGATACCATAATTAATGCAATTACAATTAGTATTGTGGTTATCCAGAACAATTCTGCATTTTGGACTTCTACTTTAATTATTACATTGGCTGTAGAGTCCACAGTTTTAGTGTCTATTAGACCTATTTTGGGTATACTAATTTTATATTTTGGAGAATAGAATAGAAAATTTTCTTTGTATATACTTTTATTTTCAGTTTTACTTATTTCATTTGTCTCTATAGACATTTATGTTTGGAATTATCTATTTATAAAATCTTTCAATGTTTGCAAGAGTAAAAAAAAAATTGTATTTTACATTGTTGCCTGCCTGATTCTAGCTATGGCTTCACGGGCCATATTGGGTTAACAGGCCATAATAGTATATGCTCCGTTTTACAATATTTCTTACAATTTTTCTTATCTATATATTTTTTTTTATTTTTTTTATATATATTTATTATTATATTCTGCTGTTGATGATGCTCATCAGGTGTCAGCTGGGCGTCGCCGGGGGTGGCACGCTGACACTCCCTCGCTGCTGTCTATTCTGCATTTTGGACTTCTACTTTATTTATTACATTGGCTGTAGAGTCCACAGTTTTAGTGTCTATTAGACCTATTTTGGGTATACTAATTTTATATTTTGGAGAATAGAATAGAAAATTTTCTTTGTATATACTTTTATTTTCAGTTTTACTTATTTCATTTGTCTCTATAGACATTTATGTTTGGAATTATCTATTTATAAAATCTTTCAATGTTCGCAAGAGTAAAAAAAAAATTGTATTTTACATTGTTGCCTGCCTGATTCTAGCTATGGCTTCACGGGCCATATTGGGTTAACAGGCCATAATAGTATATGCTCCGTTTTACAATATTTCTTACAATTTTTCTTATCTATATATATTTTTTTTATTTTTTTTATATATATTTATTATTATATTCTGCTGTTGATGATGCTCATCAGGTGTCAGCTGGGCGTCGCCGGGGGTGGCACGCTGACACTCCCTCGCTGCTGTCTATTTGTTGGGTGTCAGCTGGGCGTCGCCGGGGGTGGCACGCTGACACTCCCTCGCTGCTGTCTATTTCTTCGCCGCTGAAGACGTCGATGGTCGCTCACAAGTCCCCAGGCAGTGGGGACTCCAGATTCCTTCGCAGCCAGGGGGGCAGGACTTCTTTGGCTTCGTTAATGCTGGTGCTGGTGCTGGACATGCCTGGTGTTTTGGAATTTCATTAATTTCGGGTATATTTTTAATGTTATCTGAGTGAGTTTTCTCGTGTTTATGGGTCCTTAATTCTTGCTGATATTGCAGCAAGTGGTCTAGCTCTGCTTGTAGCTTTAGAGCTGTCGACCAAATCGGTGGCGTTTGCTGACCGTATATTAGCCACCTTACGTGGGCTATACGTTTATTCAGCTTAGTTTTCAAACCGCCACGGTGTTTTCCCATACTCAATAGAACTCTACTCACTCAGATTCTTCCTTAGTTTTGGGAATTCCATTTAATTATTCCTTGTGTGTGTCTTCTTCCAGTCCAGTATTCCAGCTTTGGTCAATTCTTCCTTAGTTTTGGAGGTTCCATTTAATTATTCCTTGTGTGTCCTCTTCCAGTTTGCAGTTGAGTGCAGCCGTCGGGCTGACTTTTTATTTATTCGATTTTCTTCTTATCTTTTAGAGTAGGCAGAAATGGTTCTGCCAGCTCAATGTCTACAGAGTGTCTGATTTTACAGTATTCAATAGATTTGGACTTAGGCAAATTAGCGTAGCTGCGCTGCCGGGTACGCCAGCGGCGGAGCTTATCTGAGCTTATATCTGAGCTTATCGGGAGAGCGAGATATGTATGTACGTATGTAATATGTATTTGGTCGGCGTGTGAATGCTGACCATGCACTTATACTTTTTGCCTTCGAGTGGGCAATGCTCTTATACTTTGTGGCCTTCGAGTGGGTGATCATTGCATCATTGCTTAATATTGCATAGGCACATACTACATATGTAATAGAAAAGATAAAATCGATTGCTTTAATAGCGGAAGAGTCAAGATTACACATAATAGGATAATGTCTATTATACTCAGAACATAAAACTCTGTAAGGGTCATGCAACTCATAATTAGATCTACAATGATTTAAGATAAGGGGTATATAGTTTCTAGTGAATCTACTTGGAACCGAGAAGTTAAGCCGACTAATCAAGTCGGGACTCCCAACATCCCCACGAATAAGCTTACAAATAAAGACTGTTCCAAGCATAGTTCTATGGTTAGCTAGGGACGGTAAATTAATTAAAAGTAGTCTACTGGAATAAGGAGGTAATATACGGTTTGCATCCCAATTTAGGCGCCGCAAGGCAAAAAGTAAGAGGTTTTTTTGGACCGATTCAATGCGGTCCGAGTGGACTGCGTATTGTGGACTCCAAACAGGTGATCCGTACTCGAGAATCGGACGGACTAACGAAATAAATAAGGTTTTAGTCAAGTAAGGGTCATCAAATTCCTTAGACCACCTTTTTATAAAACCAAGCACACCCCTGGCCTTATTGACAATAGACGAAATATGGTCAGAAAATTTTAGTTTTGGGTCCAGAAGAACACCAAGATCATCAACTCGTGTTATTCTGTCCAGAGAGCACCCACTTAGAGTGTAAGTCGTGCGTATTGGGTTGGCACGACAAAAGGTCATAACTTTACACTTGGAGCCATTTAAGTCTAATATGTTATCACGGCACCATGTTTGAAATCGGTCTAGATCGGATTGTAAGTCCAAATGGCAAGAAGTGTCCTTGTAGAGGAGGCATTATTTAAAATCGTCTGCGTACATAAGATAGATCAACAGGGAAACCTATAAGATCAAGTTTTTTTATTAGAAGGAAATGATTAACAGAGTCAAATGCTTTACTAAAATCAGTGTAGATGAAATATGTTTGAAGATTATTTTTGAAACCCTGTATTACGAAAGAAGTTAGCTCCAAGAGGTTAGTGGTTGTAGATCTACGTTTCATAAAATTGTGTTGACACGGTGATATGATTGATCTACAAAGGTGCTGCAAATGAGGAGTGATAACATTTTCGAAAAGTTTTGGGATAGCCGACAATTTAGAAATTCCTCTGTAATTGCTTGAATCCAGTTTGCTACCTTTTTTGTGAAGAGGAATCACAAAGGACTCCTTCCATATATGAGGGAATTGTAAAGATTCCAGAGATAAACAGTTTCAGTAGAGGCTTGCACAAGGCTTCCGCACAGAATCTGAGCACACAGCTAGGGATTCCATCGGGACCTGGCGAATAGACCGGTTTAACACGCTGAAGATCGTTAAGCAGTGAGCTTTCGTTTATAGTGGGGCAAAATATTAGATTCGACTTAGATACCGCATAAGAGTATGGATGTTCGGAATGAGGTAAAGTTGAATATGTTGTTTGAAAAAACTTGGCGACTAGATCGGCTATTGCCTGATCCGATGTAACCGTAGTGTTTTCAAAAAATAGCGAGGAAGGGTAAGAACTTGTTTTTCGCTTAGTGCTAACGAAATTATAAAACTGTTTCGGATCCTGTGCAAACTGGAACTTACAACGGTTTAAATAATTTTTGTAGCACTGAGCATTAAGCACGGTAAAGTTTAACCGAGCGCTTAAATATTTACAAAGGATAGACTGAGAACCGGTATTTTTAAATTTCATATAGAGTCTGGACTTTACATTTCTTAGGTGTGTCAACTTTTTATTAAACCAAGGAGGTTTAGAGATTGTCGGATAGTACATCGGAACACAAGAGTCACAAAATGATTTAATTGCGGTATAAAACATATAAATCGCATCCGCCATTATGTTGCAGGACTACAGAGCGGACATATTAAAGCCAGCTATAAAATTGTTCAGCCTCCGAAAATTTGCCTTGCGAAAACAGGGAATTCGCTTTGTTGACTTCTCTGAGTATTGATCTTTAGGTTGAGTAAGAGGTACTACCCTGGACAGAAACACACTTTCAGGACTTGTTACAAAACATAGATCCAAAAGTCGACCAAGAGAATTTGGAATATAATTTACTTGCGACAGCAATAAGTCGAGCATGCCGTCAATAAAGTCATGTTGTGCTAAAGGGAGAAGGATATTCGATTGTTTTTCTGGGGACCACATTGTGCCAGGTATATTAATCTTCTGACAGGGACCAATTGGTAGTTCTAGGTGATCCGAAACAGTTTTATAATTTCGTTAGCACTAAGCGAAAAACAAGTTCTTACCCTTCCTCGCTATTTTTTGAAAACACTACGGTTACATCGGATCAGGCAATAGCCGATCTAGTCGCCAAGTTTTTTCAAACAACATATTCAACTTTACCTCATTCCGAACATCCATACTCTTATGCGGTATCTAAGTCGAATCTAATATTTTGCCCCACTATAAACGAAAGCTCACTGCTTAACGATCTTCAGCGTGTTAAACCGGTCTATTCGCCAGGTCCCGATGGAATCCCTAGCTGTGTGCTCAGATTCTGTGCGGAAGCCTTGTGCAAGCCTCTACTGAAACTGTTTATCTCTGGAATCTTTACAATTCCCTCATATATGGAAGGAGTCCTTTGTGATTCCTCTTCACAAAAAAGGTAGCAAACTGGATGCAAGCAATTACAGAGGAATTTCTAAATTGTCGGCTATCCCAAAACTTTTCGAAAATGTTATCACTCCTCATTTGCAGCACCTTTGTAGATCAATCATATCACCGTGTCAACACGGTTTTATGAAACGCAGATCTACAACCACTAACCTCTTGGAGCTAAATTCTTTCGTAATACAGGGTTTCAAAAATAATCTTCAAACAGATGTCATATACAGTGATTTTAGTAAAGCATTTGACTCTGTTAACATTACCTTCTAATAAGAAAACTTGATCTTATAGGTTTCCCTGTTGATCTTTTAAATTGGATTTCAAGCTATCTGAATGGCAGGACACAACAAGTCCTCTTTAAAAATTCTTCATCTTCTATTCTCCGAGTCACATCCGGTGTCCCACAAGGGAGCCATCTTGGTCCGCTTCTTTTTACCTTATTCATTAACGACCTCCCCTTAATAATAAAACATTCGCGTGTACTTATGTACGCAGACGATGTTAAATTATGCCTCCAGTACAAGGACACTTCTTGCCATTTGGACTTACAATCCGATCTAGACCGATTTCAAACATGGTGCCGTGATAACATATTAGACTTAAATGGCTCCAAGTGTAAAGTTATGACCTTTTGTCGTGCCAACCCAATACGCACGACTTACACTCTAAGTGGGTGCTCTCTGGACAGAATAACACGAGTTGATGATCTTGGTGTTCTTCTGGACCCAAAACTAAAATTTTCTGACCATATTTCGTCTATTGTCAATAAGGCCAGGGGTGTGCTTGGTTTTATAAAAAGGTGGTCTAAGGAATTTGATGACCCTTACTTGACTAAAACCTTATTTATTTCGTTAGTCCGTCCGATTCTCGAGTACGGATCACCTGTTTGGAGTCCACAATACGCAGTCCACTCGGACCGCATTGAATCGGTCCAAAAAAACCTCTTACTTTTTGCCTTGCGGCGCCTAAATTGGGATGCAAACCGTATATTACCTCCTTATTCCAGTAGACTACTTTTAATTAATTTACCGTCCCTAGCTAACCGTAGAACTATGCTTGGAACAGTCTTTATTTGTAAGCTTATTCGTGGGGATGTTGGGAGTCCCGACTTGATTAGTCGGCTTAACTTCTCGGTTCCAAGTAGATTCACTAGAAACTATATACCCCTTATCTTAAATCATTGTAGATCTAATTATGAGTTGCATTACCCTTACAGAGTTTTATGTTCTGAGTATAATAGACTTTATCCTATTATGTGTAATCTTGACTCTGCCGCTATTAAAGCAATCGATTTTATCTTTTCTATTACATAATTAGATCCTACTAACACCAATATTTAACATAGTTATTCCACATTATATTCATTTCCTCGTTCCTGTTCTCTATTTTATATCGCGTCTATATCTTCTCGCGAATGGAGCCGTACGATACACGGCAACGCCCCTCGGTCGGTTGGGCGGGAGGTGTGGCCGTGGGACCCGTGTAAAAAAAAAAAAAACTTCGACTTTTTCTTATTGCCCACTCTATAGACATCATGCTTATTACTGAAACTCATATGCGCCCTGAAACTCATAGACACTCCTGGATATGAACAATATTATGCCAGCCATCCAAGTAACACTGCAAAAGACGGTTCTGCAATCTTCATCAAAGCCAATATTCGCCACAATCAAAATAAATCAACAATGCGCACTGATTTACAAGTCACCAGTCTCGATGTACCAACGAGTGGTGGTACTATAGACTCTATAGACATCATGCTTATTACTGAAACTCATATGCGCCCTGGACTAAAAGTAGACACTCCTGGCTATGAACAATATTATGCCAGCCATCCAAGTAACACTGCAAAAGACGGTTCTGCAATCTTCATCAAAGCCAATATTCGCCACAATCAAAATAAATCAACAATGCGCACTGATTTACAAGTCACCAGACTCGATGTACCAACGAGTGGTGGTATTATCAAAATAGCTTCTCTGTATCTTCCTCCAAATAAGCGTTGGACTAAAAACGATTTTGATCAGCTACTGATCACATTGGGCCACATTGGTGGAGCAACCTAAGGGCATGCAGTCGAGGAAAACGACTACAAGAGGCCATCATAACTAGCGAAGTTCTACCTACAGGTGAACCTAACTTTTACTCATCTAACACTAGACTGACGCCAACAGCTTTGGACTTTTTTATCGTAAAAGGGGTGCCAATATTTTTTGAAACAAAATACGATCTATCTTCTGATCACCTACCTATAGTAGCAACATTAAGCCACACTCCCCAATATAAATCCAGAAAGAAATCCTTACTAGCTCCCGGCTCCTCTGTCGAAACATTTAGGAATGTCCAAGACAGAAGCATTAACCTAAACATGGACATAAATTATCCAGAAGACGTAGAAGATGCTATAGTGATGTTCATGGACAAAATTCACGTGGCAGCGACACTTTCTACACCAGGAAGCAGAAATTATCCTACCCAGAGTAGACGCAGTGTACTTCCACAAAACGCTTCAGTTATCATACATCTCAAACGAAGAGCTAGACGAGAATTTTCCAGAACAGGAGACGCACGCGCCCACAACATTTACAAAAGGTTATCAAATCGTCTTAACAAAGTTCTGGTAAAAAACAAACAAGATCACTTTCACCAAATGCTGGAAAATGCAAGTCCTGATGCATCGACTGACTACTCGCTGTGGAAACTCACGAATAACCTTAAAAGACAAGTTATTCCAAAGGCTCCCATCAGAAATCCGGCTGGTGGTTGGTGCGGCTCCAGTCAGGAGAAGGCCGATATCCGATATCCACTGAATCTTAATCCGGCAGAACACCGAGACAGGGTGCAAACTCTCTTGGACCAACCTTTTCAAATGGCCCTTCCCACAAACCCTGTTACTTTGGAAGAGGTAGTAACGCAAATCAAAAAGCTCAAACCTAAAATATGGCCTGGTGAGGACCTCCTAGATAACTGGACGCTCAAACTCCTTCCCATCAAAGCTGTACTTTTCTTAGTCCTACTGTTCAATAGCGCTCTAAGGCTGGGACACTTTCCAAGCAAATGGAAATCAGCATGATTCCGAAGACTGGAAAGCAACCCACTGAAGTAGATGCATATAGGCCAATTAGTAAAAATGGGAAAATGTTGGAAAGGGTAGTATTAGAACGCATCCTCAAACTTCCAAGCGTGAGCCAAGCTATTCAAAAGTGTTAGTTCGGTTTCCGAAAAAGTCAAGGCACTCCAGAACAGCTACACCGAGTGACAAACTTTGCTTTGGAGGCAATGGAGGACAAGATGTATACAACAGCTGTATTCATGAATATACAACAAGCCTTTGATAGAGTTTGGCATGATGGTCTTCTAAGTAAGCTTAAGACCATTTTGACACCATAGCTTTTTTTCTTATCAAAAGCTTTCTATCGAACAGACAGTTCAGTGTGGTTGTCGATGGCGACAAATCGTCTACGCGTACAATCTCGGGAAGCGTACCCCAAGGCAGTGTTTTAGGCCCGACTCTTTATTCGCTGTATACTTCTGATATGCCGGATTCCTGGCGCTGTACAGAAGTTGAGAACGAAAACATTCTTATAGCAACCTACGCGAATGACACCGCGGTAATGGCCAGGAGTACAAGCATAAGTGATGCAATCAGGGGCCTACAGGAATATGTTACGGCATTCGAGAAGTGGGCAACGGAACGGAGTATCGGCATTAATTGCAGCAAATGTGCTTGTGTCACATTCACAAAAAGGCCTTTGAACTGCTCTGGAATTTCCATGCTCGGCTCCACACTTCGACGCGAGTCCTTCTACAAATACCTCGTGGTGATTTTGGACAGAGGACTAACGTTTCAAAGGCATACGACTATGATCAAGCAAGCAGTACTTTCAAAGGCTGCAAAAATGTCGTGGCTATTATCGCCGAGAAACAAACTCTCATTGGCAAATAAAGTTCGCCTGTATAAATCCATCCTGACCCCAATTTGGAAGTATGCGTTGCAAATATACGGAATTACGGCCAGAACTAATCTGAATAAAATAAGAGCTGGTCAAAGTAAAGTAGTTAGATCACTATGTAACTCCCCCTTCTACATGAGAACCAGAGATATAGAAAGAGATCTTAATATTCCAAAGATAGGCGATGTATTGAGGACCCATGCGGAAAGTTATATGCGGCGACTAGGTTCCCACCCCAACATCCTGGCAAGAAGGCTTATGCATCCCCCGAAAAAAAGAAGGCTAAAAAGATACCACCCACATGATCTCACATCAAGATTATTATAATTATTTGTTCATGGAAAAGAAATCAATTAAATATTGTTAGAATAACTTAATTTATAAAGTCATGTATAAGTAATGTATATATTGGTATGCCTATGCTGTAAAATTTTATGTAAAACCTGGTCAAGCTGCCACATAGGTAGCAGTAAACTTGTTTAATTCCAATTAATAAAATTTACACAAAAAAAAAAAAAGAATATAGTTATAGTTCTTGAAATCTCAACGTTCATTTGGAAAGATGGACATTGCTAGATCGACTTGGGTATTGATCCTGATCAGGAATATATATTCTTTATATGGTCGGAAACGGTTCCTTCTGCCTGTTACGTAATTTTCAGCTGATCTAGTATACCCTTTTACGAGTAACATGTACAAAAACTTACAGCGTCGAACTTGACGTATTTCTTATATTTCCCAAAACATTATGTACATGTCGGCGCATACTTTTGTAAGCTGGTGGTTGTGCTAGAATATTTCTCAAGAATAATAATTCTATCAGTTCGGGGAAATCATTGGTATGTCATCATATTGTATTGTGTGTTAGAATATTCCAGAAGTACAGTAATTTCATCATTTCGGGGAATTTCATCATATTACATTATTGCATACTGCGTTGCTATTGGTATTGTTGTAGCTTTGGCATCTCCCGTTACAGCGCGCGGCGGCAGCGTGTGGTCGCTGTCGCCGAGCGTGGTTCGAAGGATAGCACGGAGAAGAAGTGAGTCACACAAATTAATTGTGTGTAGACCTTCGGTGCGTTCGAAACACGCTGCGCGAAATGGAGAATAATAATTGTGCTCCGACATCAGAAGTGGGATCTGGCTCGCTGCCTAACACCATAGATGGGCCGTGGCGCGTTTTAATGGAAATGCAAAATAAAAACTTGATCGAACTTGTTAGAGCAATACAATCAACGGCATCCGAAACAACAAACAAAAATACTGTGGTGTTACCTAAATTCAACGCGGACCTTGATGGCGCAGACGCAACGGCGTGGTGCTCTACGGCAAATATTATCTGGCTGAATCAACTATAAAAGGCAGCGCGTTAGTTATGGCTTAAAGTGCAGCGATGGAAGGAAGCGCGTCGCAGTGGTTTGCTCAAATATGCTATCCGGAAATAACTTGGGCCGAGTTTAAGGAACTTTTAAGGAACTAGCAACGTTTTGCTAGTGTGGAAACTCCAGCGGCTATGTTTTTAGCAATGCTAGCAGGTTGTCCAACTGACGGCGAATGTCTCTCCAATTATGCTAGTCGCATGATGACGTCGCTTATTACGAAGTGGCGTGAGATGGATGTGGAGGAAATAGCTGTTTCTGTATCGCTTGCTAAGTTGGCTCATGTAGATAGCAGGCTGCAACGATTAACATTTACTTCAAATGTCCGCACAAGAAGTGAATTACAAACTGAGCTTAAAGCATTTACGTTTAATAAACGAAAGAAAACTCCGCAAGAAGAAATGCCTCCAGCTGACATAAAGCGCCAGCGACTTTCAACAATGAGATGCCATTTCTGTGGAAAACTCGGTCACAAGATGATCGAATGTAGAGCTAAACAGCAGCAGCAATTTTCGTCTAATGCCAAGGACAGCAACGACAGGAACCCTTTTGGTCACCGTCAAAAATCGGATGTGACTTGTTTTAATTTTGGCGAGCGCGGTCATATTTCAACACACTGCAGTAAGCCCAAAAAGGACAAAGGCACGCATCAAGTGAAAAGGTTGGAACTATGCGAGGTTGTCGAACCCAAGGGAGAGATGATTCATCAAGGCGAGACATTTTCAACAACGTTTGACTCTGGAGCGGAATGTTCTTTAATTAAACAAAAGCTAAGTAGCAAATTAGTTGGTAAAAGAATTAAGAATTTAGTGATGTTGAAAGGTATTGGCAATGGTAGTATTTGTAGCACATTGCAGATACTTAGTAACGTAATAATTAACAATCATTGTATCGAAATATTGTTTCATGTCGTGAATGACATATATTTGAAAAATGACATAATTATTGGTCGTGAAGTATTGTTTCCAGAATTTAATGTTATAATATCACCTGGTAAATTGGAAATTGTCAGCGCAATAACTGTAAACTATTGTTCTAATGATGAGAAATTTTCTGAGTTAAATACTGATCTTGTTGGTGAAGACAGAGATAAACTAAAAAGCTTAGTGGAAAAATACTCAAAATCTTTTATTGCCGGAATTCCATTGACCAGAGTTAGCTCGGGAGAAATGAAAATTAAATTAGTTGACCCAAAAAGAACTGTTCAAAGACGACCATATAGACTTAGTCCAAATGAAAGGGAATTAGTGCGAGACAAAATTAATGAATTATTAGAGTGTAACATTATAAAACCAAGCTGTTCACCTTTTGCAAGTCCCATAATGTTAGTCAACAAAAAGGACGGCTCCCATCGTTTGTGTGTTGATTATAGAGAATTAAATTCTAATACGGTATCAGACAGATACCCCTTGCCCCTTATATCAGACCAAATAGCGAGACTTCATGGAGCGAAATATTTTTCATGTCTGGACATGGCAAGTGGATACTATCAAATTCCATTACACCCAGATTCAGTAGAGTGTACAGCTTTTGTCACCCCAGATGGACAATATGAATTCTTGGCAATGGGCTCAGAAATGCTCCATCTGTTTTCCAGCGTACAGTAATGCAAGCTCTCGGAGACCTTGCAAATAAATTTGTAGTCGTTTATATGGACGATGTAATGGTGGCTGCTTCAACGAAAAGTGAAGCTTTAGAGAGGTTGCAGATTACTCTTGATTGTCTAACAAAAGCTGGATTTTCATTCAATATAAACAAATGTTCTTTTTTAAAGTCAAAGGTTCAATATTTGGGATACGAAGTGAGTGCAGGTGAAATCCGGCCAAATTCGCTTAAAATTGCAGCGTTAACTGCTTTACCACCTCCTTAGTCGGTCCCTGCTTTGCGACAATTTATAGGATTAGCGTCTTACTTTCGACAATTTATGGAAGGATTTTCTTGTTTTATGAAGCCGTTGTATCTTTTGACTTCAGAAAGGAATGAATTTATTTGGAAGCCAGAGCATGCAGAAATAAGACAATAAGGTTATTTCTATTCTTACCCAGAAGCCAGTTTTAGTAATTTTTGATCCGCAGCATCCCATCGAGTTGCATACAGATGCAAGTTCTCGTGGATACGGTGCCATCTTATTACACAAAATTAACAACAAGTCTCATGTATTTGAATATTTTAGTAAGGCAGCTTCTCCGGCTGAGTCACGTTACCACTCATATGAACTGGAGACTCTTGCTGTTGTTTTAGCAATGAAACATTTTCGCCATTATTTACTGGGTAGAAACTTTGTTGTCTTTACTGACTGTAACTCTCTTAAGGCCTTAAGGACAAAACAAGACCTATCTCCTAGAGTACAGAGATGGTGGTCTTATTTACAATCATTTACATTTGATTTACAATATAGGGAAGGCAAACGAATGGCGCATGTTGACTTCCTTTCAAGAAATGTGCCTTCAGCGGATTTGAGTATTACAACTCCCAAAGTTCTTGAAAAACGAATTAATTTGGCTGAAATATCAAGTAATTGGCTTTTGGCTGAACAGCGTCAAGATTTCGAAATAGTAAATATTGTAAATAAATTGAAGGACAATTCCCTGGCTGAGGACGTTGCAAAAACTTATGAGTTAAGGGGAGGAATATGGTATTATATCGAAAAATTCAGCGAAATGGTAGAACTCGATCGTTATCAATTGTTCCCAAGGTATTTAGATGGTCTGTTATAAACCAAATTCATGAGTCAATCATGCACTTGGGATGGGAGAAGACGTTAGACAAGGCCTATGACTATTACTGGTTCGATAACATGTCTAAATATATTCGAAAATTCGTTGAAAACTGCATTACGTGTAAAATGTCAAAGACCTCCTCGGGCAAAATTCAAGCTAGCCTTCATCCAATACCAAAAGTAAATATCCCTTGGCACACTGTTCACATCGACATAACTGGAAAGTTAAGCGGCAAGTCTGATCAGAAAGAGTATATCATCGTTCAAGTAGATGCCTTTACTAAATTCGTTTATTTAACTCACACGCATAAAATTGACGCAGAGAATTGCGTAAGTGCAGTGACGTCGGCTATATCTCTGTTTGGAGTACCAAATCGCATTATTGCAGATCAGGGTAGGTGTTTTGCCAGCAGTAGATTTAGTGATTTCTGTGAGCAACAGAAAATAAATTTGCACTTGATTGCGACTGGTGCAAGTAGAGCAAATGGTCAAGTAGAACGCATTATGAGCACCTTAAAAAACTTACTAACCGCAGTCGAGACTAGCAGTCGCTTTTGGCAAGACGCATTAGGTGAGGTCCAGTTAGCATTAAACTGTACGGTTAGTCGAGTGACAAAGGCAAGCCCTTTAGAATTGTTTATTGGCAAAGTTGCTCGGCCGTTGGGGTTGGTTCCACCTTGCGATGAGGTAGATGAGGTTGATCTAGAAGAAGTAAGAGCACGTGCAGTTCAGAGTATTTCAGCTGCAGCAGCATATAACAAGGCGCAATTTGATAAAAACAAAGCTAAAGTTGATAGATGTCAAGTCGGAGATTTTGTATTGTTGAAGAATGAAGAGAGGCATCAAACAAAATTAAGCCCGAAGTTCAGAGGGCCTTTTCAAATAACTGAATTATTAGACGGAGACAGGTATATGCGCAGGTCACTGACAAATAATAGAAAATATAAATATGCTCACGATGACATAAGGAAAATGCCAAATTGGCAAGTACAAGCAGAATTTGAAAATTGTAACGAAGCTGTTGAAAGAGACACCAGCGAAATTGTTGAAGCTGTTGAAAGAGACAGTAGCGAAATTGTTGAAGCTGTTGAAAGAGACAGTAGCGAAATTATTGAAGCTGTTGAAAGAGACAGTATGGATGCCTGAAGGGCTAATAATGAAATTTTTTAAGTATAATGTAAGCACAAGTGCAAGGCAAATGTCTTGATCATGGCGTGTTGCGCATTACATATGAATATGAAGAAAATGAATTATGTTAAGGAAAATAAATTTTTATTGGAAATTTAAATTTGGAAATTTGATTTGTCAATTGGCTAATATTTTTTTTAAAATGATGTAAAAATAGTTTTACAATAAAATTATAGAGAACGAATCATTTTGGTAACATTTCACGAGGACGTGTAAAGGTGAGGATGGCCTTGTCGGCGCATACTTTTGTAAGCTGGTGGTTGTGCTAGAATATTTCTCAAGAATAATAATTCTATCAGTTCGGGGAAATCATTGGTATGTCATCATATTGTATTGTGTGTTAGAATATTCCAGAAGTACAGTAATTTCATCATTTCGGGGAATTTCATCATATTACATTATTGCATACTGCGTTGCTATTGGTCGGCTGTATTTTTGTAGCTTTGGCATCTCCCGTTACAGCGCGCGGCGGCAGCGTGTGGTCGCTGTCGCCGAGCGTGGTTCGAAGGATAGCACGGAGAAGAAGTGAGTGACACAAATTAATTGTGTGTAGACCTTCGGTGCGTTCGAAACTCGCTGCACGAAATGGAGAATAATAATTGTGCTCCTACATACACAAAAACAAGTCTGTCATACAATTAAATGTCAGAAGAAATATTTTCAGTCATTTCATAAACATTCTATTGCATAAATTCGTGTGACTATCATTCATTTTTATAACTAAATAACGCGATTTACATGGCGTTCTCCACACAAAAAGAATTTTTTCATATACCCTATATAAACGAAAACTATGAGCTTAACTGCACTGGAGTTTGCGTAAATCTAAAGACCTATCCCTCTTCAATCGACGATCGATCATGGTCAGAAAATGAGGAAAAAAAATCGCGTTTTGTTTCCGATTTAGTGGCATGTAACAATCCAAATTTTATTAAGCATGGAAACGAAACAGAGACCAAAAATATTAAACCTGAATCGCGAGGCGAAAATTTCAAAATTTTAATAGACCCGTATGGTAGTAATCTCCTGTTGGAAGACAGTTTAATAAATGCGGCCGATGACGCAATCGATTGGTTACAAGATCTGATGAAACGAAACATCCTTAACAACCAGCTACCTGAATCAGACATGAAACTATTACCGTTAAGAATGGACAACGCCGAAATTAAGAGGATTATGAATCAAAACTATAATCGAGATAATACAAGGATCCTGCAAGCAAAGTTAAATGTCTGGATAAACTCAAAAAATGAATTGCACGAAGAGAAGGAACTTAAAGAAATTGTAAGAACTATCGATGACATGGACAAAGCCCAGGATTTACTTGAGGCTGAAAATGCTTATCTAAAGCGTATTATAGAAAAACAATCCATGCGATGTCGGCTTGATAGCTTAGAAATTAATCCCGAGCAAAGCACAGACGTTAAGTATCTTCAAACAAAAATTAACGAAATGGGTAAAGAATTATCGTTACTTCGGCAAACCGAAGATATGCTTATAAGGAAGTGCGCACAGATGTGTAGAAGCGAGTGCAGTGAAGCTTTCAAGATTGAAGGTGTCTATATGAATAATGCATTCTCACTAGAACATGACATTTTAAATATACAGAGAATTTTACAAGAAAGAGATGGCCTGCGTAAAAAGTGTAAAAGGCTAGAAGCGCTCGGCGAAAAGCTTAAGGCCCTAGAACAAAAGGCAAATGAGGCAGAAAACATTTCCGAGGATCTTGAAGACAATATCAACCAGCAGAACCAATACATAAACGATATTCAGACGGAAATGGATAAAATGAAAAATTACTATGACAATGAAGTTGACAAAGCGAAAGGATTAGAGAAACTTCTTACTGTAAGTTTGCATCTAGTAAAAAACTTCATAGATATTTATATATTATATTTACATATATATACCATACAGTTGTGTTCATTGAAAAAGCAGTGCAAGAGAAACCAGGAAATACCACGATATTTTTTCACGTCCCTTTTCGAGATCCACTTTTTATTCCACTTATTTTTGTAAAATGCAATGTGTAGATAGAAAAAAAGAAATTCTCGTTGGTTTTCTTACTCGTAACGTAAAAAGGTATACTAGATTCGTTGAAAATTATGTAACAGGCAGAACGGAACATTTACGACTTTATAAAAAAATATATTCTTGAACTCGCTCAATAGCCGAGTCGATCTAGCCATGTCCATCTGTCCGTCTGTCTGAATGTCCGTATGAACGTCGAGATCACAAGAACTATAAAAGTTACATACAGATTCTGGAGACAACGACGCAGCGCAAGTTTCTTGACCCATAACGCCCACAAAACGCAAAAAACTGCAACGCCCACATTTTTGGAAAATTTTGGATATATTTTCATTATTTTTTTAGTCTTGTAAATTTCTTTCGATTTGCCTACCCTTTCAAACCATTTTTTCATTTTTTCTCGTTTTATTCCCCAATATCTATCGATATCCCAGAAAAATGATAACCTCGGGAACCTCGCCCACTGGAACGCCCTAAAACCGCCCAAAAATGGCACGCCCACATTTTTGAAAAATTTTGGATATTTTTTCATAGTTTTATTTGTCTTGTAAATTTTTATCGATTTGCCGAAAACATTTTGCCATGCGCACGCTAATGCCCTAAAGCTGCCCAAAACTGGCACGCCCGCAGTTTATAAAAATTGATTTTTTTAATTTTTAATAATTTTATTAGTCTTGTAAATTTCTATCGATTTGCCAAAAAACTCTGCCACGCCCACTCTAACGCACTAAAGCCGCTCAAAACTGCATCGCACACGGTTTTGAAAAATTTTGAATTTCTTTCTTTCTTTGAATTTTATTATTTTTATTAAGTGGGCTTGTATGTGTACTGCGGCACAGTCGGATCTATTGTACTACCCCTTCATGACTCAAAGATCCCCCTGAAGTCAAATGCACTGTATAAATGCTAGAATTTTATTGGGGTTCAGGATTGCGATTGTTTCCCGTGGGACCACATACATGCCAGGAGTTTGTTCCTCTTGTTCCACCTTATTGTGAGTTTGTTGACAGCTCCTAGTTTATCTAGGGCTGTCCTCACTTCATTTACTAGCTTGGATGTTATCTTAGCTTTGCTGAGCGCCTTAATGGCTGCTTGACTATCAGACAGTATAGCAATGTCCTTGCCTGGATAGTTCCTTTGCAGATTAAACTCCGCACAGCGTCCAATAGCACACACTTCAGCTTGAAAAATGCAGGTGTATCAGGTGATTCGTGGTATTTCAACCTGGGGCCAACAACCCCCAGTCCAATTCCCTCGTCGGTGAGGGAATACCACTTTATTGTTTGTGGTTTCATAGGGTGTAATTTCCCTAGGGATGTCCAACTGTTTTTATTACTGAGATGAGTGATGAAGTTCTGAGCGAGCCTATGCTCAGCTGGCATCTCATCCTTTAGTTGCATTAGCAAAGGGATATCCTTTTTTAGGCTTTCTGCATCCTTACTTGTGAGGTTGTAGTCATTTCCTGCACCGTCTATTCTTATCAGTGTGGCTTTCCGTTTCATTTCAATGCCGACATGAAGCGGCGTCACCTCCATTAGTACTTCTAGGGCTGCAGTGGGACAGGTACGCATTGCTCCTGTCATACATACGCCGGCCATTCTCTGCAGCTTATGGAATTTCGCCTTAGTGGAGCTCAGGCGTGCTCTATCACCCCAGGCTACTGCCCCATATGTTAGTATGGGTCTGACTACAATAAATTACAGCCATCTTATTATGCGTGGTGAGGTTCCTCAAGACTTTTTTTTTCTTCTTTTTTTTCGCTCGCGTCCCACGGCCACACCTCCCGCCCAACCGACCGAGGGGCGCTGCCGTGTATCGTACGGCTCGATTCGCGAGAAGATATAGACGCGATATAAAAAAGAGAACAGAAACGAGGAAATGAATATAATGTGAAATAACTATGTTAAATATTAGTGTTAGTAGGATCTAATTATGTAATAGAAAAGATAAAATCGATTGCCTTAATAGCGGCAGAGAGTCAAGATTACAGATAATAGGATAAAGTCTATTATAGTCAGAACATAAAACTCTGTTAGGGGCACGCAACTCATAGTTAGATCTACAATTATTTAAGATAAGGGGTATATAGTTTCTAGTGAATCTACTTGGAACCGAGAAGTTAAGCCGACTAATCAAGTCGGGACTCTCAACATCCCCACGAATAAGCTTACAAATAAACACTGTTCCAAGCACAGTTCTACGGTTAGCTAGGGATGGTAAATTAATTAAAAGTAGTCTACTGGAATAAGGAGGTAATATATGGTTTGCATCCCAATTTAGGCGCCGCAAGGCAAAAAGTAAGAAGTTTTTTTGGACATATTCAATGCGGTCCGAGTGGACTGCGTATTGTGGACTCCAAACAGGTGATCCGTACTCGAGAATCGGACGGACTAACGAAATAAATAAGGTTTTAGTCAAGTAAGGGTCATCAAATTACTTAGACCACCTTTTTATAAAATCAAGCACACCCCTGGCCTTATTGACAATAGACGAAATATGGTCAGAAAATTTTAGTTTTGGGTCCAGAAGAACACCAAGATCATCAACTCGTGTTATTCTGAGCAGAGAGCACTCACTTAGAGTGTAAGTCGTGCGTATTGGGTTGGCACGACAAAAGGTCATAACTTTACACTTGGAGCCATTTAAGTCTAATATGTTATCACTGCACCATATTTGAAATCGGTCTAGATCGGATTGTAAGTCCAAATGGCAAGAAGTGTCCTTGTAGTGGAGGCATTATTTAAAATCGTCTGCGTACATAAGATAGATCAACAGGGAAACCTATAAGATCAAGTTTTTTTATTAGAAGGAAATGATTAACAGAGTCAAATGCTTTACTAAAATCAGTGTAGATGAAATCTGTTTGAAGATTATTTTTGAAACCCTGTATTACGAAAGAAGTTAGCTCCAAGAGGTTAGTGGTTGTAGATCTACGTTTCATAAAATTGTGTTGACACGGTGATATGATTGATCTACAAAGGTGCTGCAAATGAGGAGTGATAACATTTTCGAAAAGTTTTGGGGTAGCCGACAATTTAGAAATTCCTCTGTAATTGCTTGCATCCAGTTTGCTACCTTTTTTGTGAAGAGGAATCACAAAGGACTCCTTCCATATATGAGAGAATTGTGAAGATTCCAAAGATAAGGTAAACAGTTTCAGTAGAGGCTTGCACAAGGCTTCCGCGCAGAATCTGAGCACACAGCCAGGGATTCCATCGGGACCTGGCGAATAGACCGGTTTAACACGCTGAAGATCGTTAAGCAGTGAGCTTTCGTTTATAGTGGGGCAATATATTACATTCGACTTAGATACCGCATAAGAGTATGGCTGTTCGGAGTGAGTTAAAGTTGAATATGTTGTTTAAAAAAACTTGGCGAATAGATCGGCTATTGCCTGATCCGATGTAACCGTAGCGTTTTTTGCGGTTACAATCACACTAGAAACGGGTACCTGATAGTCGGCGAAATCGACTATAGCAGTCTCTCTTGTTTTTCAAAATTTTATTAGTCCACATTTTGCCATGCGCACGCTAATGCCCTAAAGCTGCCCAAAACTGGCACGCCCGCAGTTTATAAAAATTGATTTTTTTAATTTTTTATAATTTTATTAGTCTTGTAAATTTCTATCGATTTGCCAAAAAACTCTGCCACGCCCACTCTAACGCACTAAAGCCGCTCAAAACTGCATCGCACACAGTTTTGAAAAATTTTGAATTTCTTTCTTTCTTTGAATTTTATTATTTTTATTAAGTGGGCTTGTATGTGTACTGCGGCACAGTCGGATCTATTGTACTACCCCTTCATGACTCAAAGATCCCCCTGAAGTCAAATGCACTGTATAAATGCTAGAATTTTATTGGGGTTCAGGATTGCGATTGTTTCCCGTGGGACCACATACATGCCCAGGAGTTTGTTCCTCTTGTTCCACCTTATTGTGAGTTTGTTGACAGCTCCTAGTTTATCTAGGGCTGTCCTCACTTCATTTACTAGCTTGGATGTTATCTTAGCTTTGCTGAGCGCCTTTATGGCTGCTTGACTATCAGACAGTATAGCAATGTCCTTGCCAGGATAGTTCCTTTGCAGATTAAACTCCGCACAGCGTCCAATAGCACACACTTCAGCTTGAAAAATGCAGGTGTATCAGGTGATTCGTGGTATTTCAACCTGGGCCCAACAACCCCCAGTCCAATTCCCTCGTCGGTGAGGGAATACCACTTTATTGTTTGTGGTTTCATAGGGTGTAATTTCCCTAGGGATGTCCAACTGTTTTTATTACTGAGATGAGTGATGAAGTTCTGAGCGAGCCTATGCTCAGCTGGCATCTCATCCTTTAGTTGCATTAGCAAAGGGATATTCTTTTTAGGCTTTCTGCATCCTTACTTGTGAGGTTGCAGTCATTTCCTGCACCGTCTATTCTTATCAGTGTGGCTTTCCGTTTCATTTCAATGCCGACATGAAGCGGCGTCACCTCCATTAGTACTTCTAGGGCTGCAGTGGGACAGGTACGCATTGCTCCTGTCATACATACGCCGGCCATTCTCTGCAGCTTATGGAATTTCGCCTTAGTGGAGCTCAGGCGTGCTCTATCACCCCAGACTACTGCCCCATATGTTAGTATGGGTGTGACTAAAATAAAGTACAGCCATCTTATTATGCGTGGTGAGGTTCCTCAAGACTTTTATTTTTCTTTTTTTTTCGCTCGGGTCCACGGGTCGGTACGGCTCGATTCGCGAGAAGATATAGACGCGATATAAAAAAGAGAACAGAAACGAGGAAATGAATATAATGTGAAATAACTATGTTAAATATTAATAGAAAAGATAAAATCGATTGCTTTAATAGCGGCAGAGAGTCAAGATTACAGATAATAGGATAAAGTCTATTATAGTCAGAACATAAAACTCTGTTAGGGGCACGCAACTCATAGTTAGATCTACAATTATTTAAGATAAGGGGTATATAGTTTCTAGTGAATCTACTTGGAACCGAGAAGTTAAGCCGACTAATCAAGTCGGGACTCTCAACATCCCCACGAATAAGCTTACAAATAAACACTGTTCCAAGCACAGTTCTACGGTTAGCTAGGGATGGTAAATTAATTAAAAGTAGTCTACTGGAATAAGGAGGTAATATATGGTTTGCATCCCAATTTAGGCGCCGCAAGGCAAAAAGTAAGAAGTTTTTTTGGACCGATTCAATGCGGTCCGAGTGGACTGCGTATTGTGGACTCCAAACAGGTGATCCGTACTCGAGAATCGGACGGACTAACGAAATAAATAAGGTTTTAGTCAAGTAAGGGTCATCAAATTACTTAGACCACCTTTTTATAAAATCAAGCACACCCCTGGCCTTATTGACAATAGACGAAATATGGTCAGAAAATTTTAGTTTTGGGTCCAGAAGAACACCAAGATCATCAACTCGTGTTATTCTGAGCAGGGAGCACTCACTTAGAGTGTAAGTCGTGCGTATTGGGTTGGCACGACAAAAGGTCATAACTTTACACTTGGAGCCATTTAAGTCTAATATGTTATCACTGCACCATATTTGAAATCGGTCTAGATCGGATTGTAAGTCCAAATGGCAAGAAGTGTCCTTGTAGTGGAGGCATTATTTAAAATCGTCTGCGTACATAAGATAGATCAACAGGGAAACCTATAAGATCAAGTTTTTTTATTCGAAGGAAATGATTAACAGAGTCAAATGCTTTACTAAAATCAGTGTAGATGAAATCTGTTTGAAGATTATTTTTGAAACCCTGTATTACGAAAGAAGTTAGCTCCAAGAGGTTAGTGGTTGTAGATCTACGTTTCATAAAATTGTGTTGACACGGTGATATGATTGATCTACAAAGGTGCTGCAAATGAGGAGTGATAACATTTTCGAAAAGTTTTGGGATAGCCGACAATTTAGAAATTCCTCTGTAATTGCTTGCATCCAGTTTGCTACCTTTTTTGTGAAGAGGAATCACAAAGGACTCCTTCCATATATGAGAGAATTGTGAAGATTCCAAAGATAAGGTAAACAGTTTCAGTAGAGGCTTGCACAAGGCTTCCGCGCAGAATCTGAGCACACAGCCAGGGATTCCATCGGGACCTGGCGAATAGACCGGTTTAACACGCTGAAGATCGTTAAGCAGTGAGCTTTCGTTTATAGTGGGGCAATATATTACATTCGACTTAGATACCGCATAAGAGTATGGCTGTTCGGAGTGAGTTAAAGTTGAATATGTTGTTTAAAAAAACTTGGCGAATAGATCGGCTATTGCCTGATCCGATGTAACCGTAGCGTTTTTTGCGGTTACAATCACACTAGAAACGGGTACCTGATAGTCGGCGAAATCGACTATAGCAGTCTCTCTTGTTTTTCAAAATTTTATTAGTCCACATTTTGCCATGCGCATGCTAATGCCCTAAAGCTGCCCAAAACTGGCACGCCCGCAGTTTATAAAAATTGATTTTTTTAATTTTTTATAATTTTATTAGTCTTGTAAATTTCTATCGATTTGCCAAAAAACTCTGCCACGCCCACTCTAACGCACTAAAGCCGCTCAAAACTGCATCGCACACAGTTTTGAAAAATTTTGAATTTCTTTCTTTCTTTGAATTTTATTATTTTTATTAAGTGGGCTTGTATGTGTACTGCGGCACAGTCGGATCTATTGTACTACCCCTTCATGACTCAAAGATCCCCCTGAAGTCAAATGCACTGTATAAATGCTAGAATTTTATTGGGGTTCAGGATTGCGATTGTTTCCCGTGGGACCACATACATGCCCAGGAGTTTGTTCCTCTTGTTCCACCTTATTGTGAGTTTGTTGACAGCTCCTAGTTTATCTAGGGCTGTCCTCACTTCATTTACTAGCTTGGATGTTATCTTAGCTTTGCTGAGCGCCTTTATGGCTGCTTGACTATCAGACAGTATAGCAATGTCCTTGCCAGGATAGTTCCTTTGCAGATTAAACTCCGCACAGCGTCCAATAGCACACACTTCAGCTTGAAAAATGCAGGTGTATCAGGTGATTCGTGGTATTTCAACCTGGGCCCAACAACCCCCAGTCCAATTCCCTCGTCGGTGAGGGAATACCACTTTATTGTTTGTGGTTTCATAGGGTGTAATTTCCCTAGGGATGTCCAACTGTTTTTATTACTGAGATGAGTGATGAAGTTCTGAGCGAGCCTATGCTCAGCTGGCATCTCATCCTTTAGTTGCATTAGCAAAGGGATATTCTTTTTTAGGCTTTCTGCATCCTTACTTGTGAGGTTGCAGTCATTTCCTGCACCGTCTATTCTTATCAGTGTGGCTTTCCGTTTCATTTCAATGCCGACATGAAGCGGCGTCACCTCCATTAGTACTTCTAGGGCTGCAGTGGGACAGGTACGCATTGCTCCTGTCATACATACGCCGGCCATTCTCTGCAGCTTATGGAATTTCGCCTTAGTGGAGCTCAGGCGTGCTCTATCACCCCAGACTACTGCCCCATATGTTAGTATGGGTGTGACTAAAATAAAGTACAGCCATCTTATTATGCGTGGTGAGGTTCCTCAAGACTTTTATTTTTCTTTTTTTTTCGCTCGGGTCCCACGGGTCGGTACGGCTCGATTCGCGAGAAGATATAGACGCGATATAAAAAAGAGAACAGAAACGAGGAAATGAATATAATGTGAAATAACTATGTTAAATATTAATAGAAAAGATAAAATCGATTGCTTTAATAGCGGCAGAGAGTCAAGATTACAGATAATAGGATAAAGTCTATTATAGTCAGAACATAAAACTCTGTTAGGGGCACGCAACTCATAGTTAGATCTACAATTATTTAAGATAAGGGGTATATAGTTTCTAGTGAATCTACTTGGAACCGAGAAGTTAAGCCGACTAATCAAGTCGGGACTCTCAACATCCCCACGAATAAGCTTACAAATAAACACTGTTCCAAGCATAGTTCTACGGTTAGCTAGGGATGGTAAATTAATTAAAAGTAGCCTACTGGAATAAGGAGGTAATATATGGTTTGCATCCCAATTTAGGCGCCGCAAGGCAAAAAGTAAGAAGTTTTTTTGGACCGATTCAATGCGGTCCGAGTGGACTGCGTATTGTGGACTCCAAACAGGTGATCCGTACTCGAGAATCGGACGGACTAACGAAATAAATAAGGTTTTAGTCAAGTAAGGGTCATCAAATTACTTAGACCACCTTTTTATAAAATCAAGCACACCCCTGGCCTTATTGACAATAGACGAAATATGGTCAGAAAATTTTTGTTTTGGGTCCAGAAGAACACCAAGATCATCAACTCGTGTTATTCTGTCCAGAGAGCACCCACTTAGAGTGTAAGTCGTGCGTATTGGGTTGGCACGACAAAAGGTCATAACTTTACACTTGGAGCCATTTAAGTCTAATATGTTATCACTGCACCATATTTGAAATCGGTCTAGATCGGATTGTAAGTCCAAATGGCAAGAAGTGTCCTTGTACTGGAGGCATAATTTAACATCGTCTGCGTACATAAGTACACGCGAATGTTTTATTATTAAGGGGAGCTCGTTAATGAATAAGGTAAAAAGAAGCGAACCAAGATGGCTCCCTTGTGGGACACCGGATGTGATTCGGAGAATAGAAGATAACGAATTTTTAAAGAGGACTTGTTGTGTCCTGCCATTCAGATAGCTTGAAATCCAATTTAGAAGATCAACAGGGAAACTTATAAGATCAAGTTTTTTTATTAGAAGGAAATGATTAACAGAGTCAAATGCTTTACTAAAATTTGAAGATTATTTTTGAAACCCTGTATTACGAAAGAAGTTAGCTCCAAGAGGTTAGTGGTTGTAGATCTACGTTTCATAAAATTGTGTTGACACGGTGATATGATTGATCTACAAAGGTGCTGCAAATGAGGAGTGATAACATTTTCGAAAAGTTTTGGGGTAGCCGACAATTTAGAAATTCCTCTGTAATTGCTTGCATCCAGTTTGCTACCTTTTTTGTGAAGAGGAATCACAAAGGACTCCTTCCATATATGAGAGAATTGTGAAGATTCCAAAGATAAGGTAAACAGTTTCAGTAGAGGCTTGCACAAGGCTTCCGCGCAGAATCTGAGCACAGAGCCAGGGATTCCATCGGGACCTGGCGAATAGACCGGTTTAACACGCTGAAGATCGTTAAGCAGTGAGCTTTCGTTTATAGTGGGGCAATATATTACATTCGACTTAGATACCGCATAAGAGTATGGCTGTTCGGAGTGAGTTAAAGTTGAATATGTTGTTTAAAAAAACTTGGCGAATAGATCGGCTATTGCCTGATCCGATGTAACCGTAGTGTTTTTTTGCGGTTACAATCACACTAGAAACGGGTACCTGATAGTCGGCGAAATCGACTATAGCAGTCTCTCTTGTTTTTCAAAATTTTATTAGTCCAAGGTCATAAACCAACGTTTTTGAAAAATTGTTGTATATTTATTCATATATCTATTAGTCTTCGAAATTTCTATCGATTTGCCAAACAACTTTTTATCACGCCCAATCTAACGCCCTAAAACCACACAAAACTGACACGACCACATTTTTGAAAAATGTTGCATATTTTTTCATAACTGTATTAGTCTTTAAAATTTCTATCTATTTGCCAAAAAACTTTCTGTTACGACCACTCTCTCGTCCTAAAACCGCCCAAAACTGGCATGCCAACATTTTTGAAAAATTTTGGATATTTTTTCATTAGTGATGTAAATTTCTAGCGATTTGCCAATAAACTTATTGCCACGATCAATCGAACACTCTAAAACCGCCCAAAACAACCACGAACAGATTTTATAAAAATTGTTGGATATTTTTGTATAATTTTATGAGTTTTGTAAATTTCTATCAATTTGGATATAAACTTTTTACCGCGCACACTATAACGCACTAAAGATGGCCAAAGCTGCAACGTCCACAGTTTATAAAAATGTTTTGGATAATTTTTCATAATTTTATAAGTCTTGTAAACTTCTATCGATTTGCCTTTAAATTTTTTGCTACGACCACTCAAACTCCCTAAAACCTCCTAAAACTGCCACTCCCACATTTTTTAACCATGTTTCGATGTGGTTTTTTCTCATTTTATTTCCCAATATCAATGGATATCCCAGAATATTGCTGAAATTTCGCTTTCACACCAGGTGAGTTAAGAGTATCTGATAGTCGGGGAACTCGACTATAGCATATTTTTAGCAATTTTTAAATTTCTTCTCATTTTATTTCCCAATATCAATGGATATCCCAGAATATTGATGAAATTTCGCTTTCACACCAGCTGAGTTAAGAGTATCTGATAGTCGGGGAACTCGACTATAGCATACTGTCTTGTTTTTCATAGTTTTATTAGTCTTTTAAATTTCTATCGATGTGGCAAGAAACTTTTTGCCACGACTTTAGTATGTGCCTATGCAATATTAAGAACAATTATATAAAATAGCATACTAACATATGGCAGCACTTTGTTGCTATGTTTATGTTTATGTTTATGCAAGCAGTAAGGCCCAGGGCGGATGTAACATGATCGCACACTTGAAGGCCACAAAGTATAAGTGCATGGTCAGCATTCCCACGCCGACCAAATGCATATTTCATACATACATACATAGCTCGCTCTCCCGATAAGCCTCGATATATAAGATATACATAAGAACGCAGCTCTGCCGCTGGCGTACCCGGCAGCGCAGCTACGGGGATTAGCCTAAGACCAAATATATTCAAAACTGACAAATGAGACACTCTGTGGACGTTGAGCTGGCAGAACCATTTCTGCCAACTAAAAATACAAGAAGGAATTGAATAATCTAAGTCAGCCTGACGGCTGCATCTAACTAAGAAACGGACTTGTGTTATTATTTGGAGCTTATTTTTACATTCCGACCGTGACAGTCGTCCAACGCTGTACGAATTGACTAAAACCGTTAAAAACAAAAAAGGAAAACTGGACTGGAAGAAGACCCATTACCAAGGAATAATTAAATGGAATTCCCAAAACCAAGAAAAAATCTGAGTGAGTAGAGTTCTATTGAGTATGGGAAAACACCGTAGCGGTTTAAAAACTAAGCTGAATAAACGTATAGCCCACGTAAGGTGGCTAATATACGGTCAGCAAACGCCACCGGTTTGGTCAAAAGCTCTAAAGCTATATGCAGAGCTAGACCACTTGCTGCAATATCAGCAAGTATTAAAGACCCATAAACTCGAGAAAACTCACTCAGATAATATTAAAAATATACCCAAAACTAATGAAGTTCCAAAATACAAGGCATGTCCAGCACCAGCACTAACAAAGTCGAAGAAGTCCTGCCCCCCTGGCTGCGAAGGAATCTGGAGTCCTCACTGCCTGGGGACTTGTGAGCACCCATCGACATCGTCAGCGGCCAAGCAATAGACAGCAGCGAGGGAGTGTCAGCGTGCCACCGCCGGCGACGTCCAGCTGACACACAAGAAATAGACAGCAGCGAGGGAGTGTCAGCGTGCCACCCCCGGCGACGCCCAGCTGACACCTGATGAGCATCAGCAGCAGCAGAACATTAAATAAATAACAATAAATATAAAATATATATAATTAAATACTCGTAATACTCATAAGTAAAAAAAATATAATTTTATTTTACTGAATGATTACAAATATATTTTTAGTTGAAGAACACCGACCAATTACAATTAGGTCTCAAACTGAACTCATCTACTTATTCTGATTTGGTTGACGTTCAAGCCTCGGTATCGAGCTTTTCTAATATGGACTTTGGACTTAAGGGATATGGTCAAATGAAGAGAAAAAGCTTCTGACTTTAATTGTTTTACGCTTCTCTTGGATCAAGTGCATTTGCTCTTGGATACAAGTGCTTTGGCTTATAATTTGACACTTTTGTTTTTCGGGACTGCGAGTCCGAAGTTTGAACGTGGGGACGTGATGTTTAGTCTACTTGTGGGTGATTATTGGAGTTGGGATTTTTCCATTCAACCTTGGTTTTGAGGATCTTATGACAGTCCATTATGATTTGGGGTTTTTTCCATTCAAACTTGGTTTTTAGGATCTTATGACAATTTATTCTTATACGATATTTGTTGGGTACATAGGGGGTGTATTTGGGTGTACATATTGTATGTGTATTGGTGTGTAGGCATATGCTTAAGTCTTAGGGACTTATGGTTATGTCACTCCTCCAACCTTTGAATTTGGCCTGTCCTCAGGTCGTTAAATTTGGGTATATCAAAATGTTGTTTCCTAGCTGAATATCTTCTTTGACATTAGTTTCTAGGTGCGGATGTTCTTCTTTTTGTTTACAATATTTGACAACAATTTTCTTAGGTATATTTTTAAACTTATATGCTAAATACAGAGACAAACTAATTATCATGATGACAAATGTTGTAATGCATATAATTTGAAAGAAGTTATAGTGTTTTACATGGGCTCTTATCATTTCTTTTGTTTGTAAGTGATTTATTGGTTCTAAGCGTGTAACATTGTTGGTGATATAAATTGTTTGTGTAAAATCTGCTAGGTTATTTGAAATTAGAAACTCATCTATTTGCATGGTGGAATTTTTAATTTTAATAATGTTGTTTCCTGAGATTACTATTTGGTTATTTGTACAATCTTGGTTGACAATAGTTTCAGGAATATTCCATGTTAAAAGTATATTTGGTTCTATGTAATTTATTTGAAAGTTTCTATGGGTTTTAGTATATTTGCATTGAGTCTGCTCTTGTTTTATAAGTCCAATAATACATTTGTCGAATATTATTTTATCTGTATCCTTATGAAATACTTGGTTATTAAATATATAAAACTTATCGAATATTTGCTCGGTTAGAATATAGTTATGTTCATCTGGGTACGGAACTATTTGGAATATCGGAACTTTAGTGACATCGCTAGGAAAGTGGGAAATAATCAAAATTTCGTTCCTATCTGTCTTGAGCCAAGTTGATGTTTTTATCTTTAGCATTTTCTCCGAATTTACGTGTTTCAAATAATCGTGTTTTAATAATTTTGGGTTAAAGATTCCTAGTCTGGTTAATTGCATACCTTACTCTATATCTTCTATGTATTCTGTGAACTGTTGAAGGTTGAATATAAGTATCGCAATTTGTTGGCTTAGTTCTTTTTCTAATTTGAGCTTATTAATTATGTCAATACCGCTGTTGATTATGTCGATAATCATATTTAGATCATGGGTTTTTACAGAGTCTTCTGACATATTATTAATTTTTTCCTCTAGCTCTTCCCTATCGTCTTCATCTAATGTACCGAATAAGTATTTGTAAGCTTTCCTACTACGTTTAAAAGACCTCTTTTACTTCGCTGAATAATTCTTAAACCATTTATTTCTCGTTTTAGTTTATCGACTAAATATTGTATCTGTGGTACATTGGGATAATCATTTGCTTCAGTAACTAGGTTTTCGAACATTAGCATTGTCCTTGTTATGTTTATACTCAAATAGTGATATTCGTAACTGGTTGGAATTTCCATTGTTCCGGTTTGGAATATAAGATATCCATTTTTCGCGCTTATTGGGTTTACCCTGATATTGCTGCATTTAACCATGGTGGTAAATGATAATATGCCACTAAGCATTATTAGGAATGTGCTGTGTATCTTGCTCTTCATTGGTTGTTTTGGAATTATCGTATTTACTTTTATTGAATTTTTTCTGTTTCTTAAACTTTGATTTATAATGTACGATTTTCCTGCCGCGATTTGTCTCTTCAAAATGTTTACTATCCACTTGTTTAATTTTTTCTGTCTGTTTAAATGGATTAGTGATTTTACTCTTTACAAGTGGAGCCTGTCTATATTTTATGTCAACTTCAACTTCATATCATACCTATTCTTATTAAGATATTCGATCTTATCGATTTTGTTTTGTTGTACGTTAAAGTCTGGACTGCCTGCATATAGAAAAATGGCCGCTGGATATCGTTTAGTACTATTATGTTTGGTTTTGTGATTATATACGTATAGAATTGTTTCAAATTTTGTACACCTATCTTCAATGTTTTGTTCGTTTTCAATGATTCTTAGTTTTTTGTTTACGGTTTTATGGAATCTTTCTATATCGGATACACCATTTTTACTTGTTGTTACAGAAATTTCAACACCTTCGGATCTTAACCAGTTTTGCAAAGCTATGCACATAAAAGCTGATTCTTTGTCTGCTTTAATTTCCTGTGGCTTTCCCATGTCATTGAATATTTTGGTAATGGCTCTTTTTGCTTCTAGCCAATCTCTACTTTTTACTTCTACTAGTGAGGCAAATTTAGAATAAATATCAATACAAGATAGGAAGATTTGGTTTCCTGTGAGATAAAAATCTATCACGTATTTTTCTCTTGTGTTAAAAATTTCGGGTGTTGTTTCGTATGTCAATTTTGTGTCTCTATGTTCTGTTTTTGCCAGATTACAAATTTCACATTCATTGATAATGTTTTGGATTAGCTTTTGACTGTCAGGGTAATAGTATTTTTCTTTAAACCAATTAACGGTTTTTTCAATACCTGGATGTAAAAGTTCCTTATGTTTCTTTAAGATTAAGTCTTTAAATTCCGCATAAGTTAGTATGTCAATTAGCTTGGTTGTACATCTCAATAGTTTTGTGAAATTGTTAGGGCTTATGATTTCAGTAAATGCCCTCTGAAAAATAAGAAAATCTTCATCATTACGGAAGTAAATTGCACTTTTCTTGGTGCACACATATTCCTTAATGAGATTTTTGGCGAATTCAAGTGTCATCTCTTTATAGATTATTTTAATCTTTAATTTTTGAAAGAAGTGAGTTACACTTGTTGTTTCACTGTCGCCTTTTTCTATCTCTATTTGTCTAGAGAAGAAATTGATTGGTCTCTCCGTTATGGATATATAATTCAAATTATCTTCATTGGCACTATGTATAGTTGCGTCTGCGCTGTTTGTGACTTCGCCAACCATGACTTCTTCTATCTTTGTGGGGGAAAGAGCATCCGCGACATGATTTTCTTTGCCTGGAAGATATTTTATTTTATAATCAAATTCACTAAGTTTGATTTTCCACCTTTGTAGTTTCATGTTTGGTTCTTTGAGCCATACCAATGGCTTGTGATCACTCATTATTTCAAATGGCCTTCCGAATAAGTATGACCTGAAATATTTTGTCGCCCAAACTATAGCTAACAATTTTTTTTTCAATAGTAGCATAGTTAATTTCGTGTTCGTTTAATGTTCTGCTAGCATAACAAACGGGCTTATGGTTCTGTGATAACACTGCACCAATAGCTACATTACTTGCGTCAGTTGTTAGAGAAAAGGGCTTTGAAAAATCAGGGTAGATTAATATCGGATCTGATGTTATCAAAACCTTTAGTCTTTCAAATGATTCGATGTAATCTTTGCATTTCATATCTATTACAGCACATTTCTTTAGTTTAAGGGTCATGGGTTTAACTATTTTTGCAAAGTTAGGAATAAACTTGCGATAGAATCCACATAATCCCAATAATGATTTTATCTGCTTAGGTGTCTTAGGTAATGGAAAATTTGTGATTGCTTTGGTTTTGTTTGGGTTAGGTTTAATGCCATTTGTTGTAACAATGTGTGCTAGGAATTCATTTTCTTTCTTCATGAATTCACATTTATCTAGCTGCAATTTCAAGTTGGCTTCTCTCAGTTTCTCAAAGACTTTCTTTAGAGATTAAATGTGCTCATCCCGTGAAGTGGAATAAACAATAATATCGTCTAAATAGACTAAACAATCTTCGTAGATCAATTCTTCCAGAAGATTATTCATACATCTCTGAAAAGTAGCTAGAGCATTTTTTAGACCAAAGGGCATACGAGTATTTTCATAATGCCCATGCTTAGTGGAAAAAGCAGTTTTTGCAATAGAATTTTCATCCATCTGGATTTGGTGAAAACCTTTAGCTAGATCTATTGTTGTAAAATATTGGCATCTACCCAATTTGTCCAATATCTCGTCCATTCGGGGAATGGGAAATTTGTCATTAAAAGTTATCTCATTTAGATTCCTGTAAGCGACTACCAACCTGAATTTTTGAGAAGAAGAGTTAAAAACGTCAGTTTGTACCTTTAACTATTGTCTTAGACGGTAAAGTAATATCTTTTGCTCATTTTTGCTCGTTTTCTTAAAAATTTGATTTTATATACGCAAGTTCGAGTTCAGACATAGCGACCTCCTGGACAGTTGGAGGCGTAACAATAGGCAAATAAATTATGTTTCGGATTACGTTTATTCCGCAATCAACAACAATAATCAGGAATCGAAAAAGACAGAAGAGATTTACAAAAAAATAGTAAATTTTGAGTTATTTATTACAAGAAAACTGGCCGAGTGTAACAGACAACTAGGCCGATTTATTTCCAAATATACCAAGTGGATGTCCTCTAAGATAAGAATTCTTGTTAGTGATTTTGAAAACACCAAAACACCCCAGCAAATGGGACGCCGAAACTTATATTACCAAAATGCAGGAGAAAGATTAAAAAGGAAACTGAAAATGCGAGTGAAGCCAGGAATAAACATAACAAAAGAGACCGACTATCACATGCAAGGAAAAATAGTTGGATCAATAGGATGAGTGATATTTTCCACAGAGCGATTGATTTCTCGGACCCACTATTATCAACAATTTGTTTATAAGAAAAAGAGAAAAAAATGGGAAACTTCCGAAGGCAGTATAAGTCTTTTGAAAATACAGTCTAATTTTTAACCTGATCCATGGGATTGGATTCACATTCTGATTCTGATTCGAGTTCAGATTCGGAAATTTATAATGTAGAACTAAAAGAAGAAGAGGGCGATTATTTTTAAAACAACAATAAACACACCTTTAAAAAAAAAAAAAACAATGAAATTTTGTTGACTCCTGAGTCATACCAGTAGTTAATATGGGAGGCAAGAGAGGGCGTGGTCGCACAGACTCCAAATTTTGTGCGCAAACTATTCGTGATTTAACAACAAAATGTACAAAGTTTCAAGTCTGTAGCTCAATTTTTAGACTTTATGCCAAAAAAATCGAATTCTGGACCACAGTGCCTAATAGGAAATCATAATTGTCTGAAAATTTGTGGATATAGAATTTTTGAACAGACGGACAGACTGAAGTGGGTTTTATTATTATACTTTTCTTTAGTATAATTGGACCTTTAATAGTGTATACTGTTAGATTCTCTTCGTTTTCTTTTATGTTTTCAAAATTTTCCCTTATAATATTTATTGATGATCCTGTGTCGATCATTCCTTTGTAAGTTTTATTATGATAGCTTATTTTTACATAGGGACTGGTGTGTCCTTCTCTGTTACTTGAGTGTCCGAGGCAGTTTGATGAAAATTTACATCCATTCTGTACTGGTCACTTTGACTCTCGCGTTGTCTTTTTATCGGTTTTTGATTATTAAAATTATTTGAAGTTGAGGTTTGGAAGTTAATAGGATTATTTTGTTGGGCTTGTGTTAAATCCCTTCTATATGTGTGATAGTTTCCTCTTAGATGATTTGGTATGAAACGAGGTTTTGATTTGGTGTAATTTGGTTCAAATTTTGAGGGGTTGTGTATTATTGCTCGGATTCATGCCGGAATGATAATAATTTTGATTTCTGTTACTGTAATATTTCTGATAATTATTTTGATTATTATTTCCCCTGTTCCTATGTTTGTTCACTTCTGATCTACTTGGACGGTGATTTTCTGGACTAGCATCATAAAGTCCTACCTCCATTGATACTTGTTTTAATATGTAAATAGTGTCAATATCTTTACGTGCCAATGTCATATAAATTCTATCCGGCAGTTTTCGATCTATTACAGTTTTGACAGTCCTATTCAACATATCTGTATAATTTGATTTATCAACGGGATCATTTTCTAATTCTAACTTATCAAATATAATCCAATATTGTATTTCTAGTTTCTCTATAAACTTACTGATGATTCCTGGGTATGGTGTTTCTTCTAATTGTTTTATAATAGTTGTATATGGCCTGTGATCCTTGAATGCCATTGCCAATGCTTCCTTCATTTCCATCCATGCTGTCGCTCTTTCTTGGGTTACGACTTCTAATGCTGCATCCACTAGTAACCGCTTCACTGCTCCATATACGACGTGTGCTTGTCTCGGATCTTGTGTTGGATATAAATTAAGTAGTTGTTCTATCTGATTCACAAATCCAGATAGTCTTCCAGGTGTGCCATCGAAGTGGTTTAATTCTTTTATTTCATTCAATAGTTGGTTTAAATGGATTTCTGATAGTTGTGGAACCGACATGGTGTATTTGTTTTTCTTCGGTTTTGGTTTTTAAATTTTAAGTATTTGTGTTTTTGGTTCCGACCGCACGGGATTTTATTTAATTTCTACTTTCACGTAGATTCTTTTGCGGATCTCAAAATAATGTTAGAATCACTGTTTTAATTCGCTAATCCTGGATAGTTAGTCGTATAACGTATCCTTTAATGGATTAGGACCGTACAAAAAGGACTCTTTTATTTATTAGAACCTACCGAATGCGCCAATTAAATACTCGTAATACTCATAAGTAAAAAAAATATAATTTTATTTTACTGAATGATTACAAATATATTCTTAGTTGAAGAACACCGACCAATTACAATTATGTCTCAAACTGAACTCATCTACTTATTCTGATTTGGTTGACGTTCAAGCCTCGGTATCGAGCTTTTCTAATATGGACTTTGGACTTAAGGGATATGGTCAAATGAAGAGAAAAAGCTTCTGACTTTAATTGTTTTACGCTTCTCTTAGATCAAGTGCATTTGCTCTTGGATACAAGTGCTTTCGCTTATAATTTGACACTTTTGTTTTTCGGGACTGCGAGTCCGAAGTTTGAACGTGGGGACGTGATGTTTAGTCTACTTGTGGGTGATTATTGGAGTTGGGATTTTTCCATTCAACCTTGGTTTTGAGGATCTTATGACAATTTATTCTTATACGATATTTGTTGGGTACATAGGGGGTGTATTTGGATAGGCATATGCTTAAGTCTTAGGGACTTATGGATATGTCACTATATATAAAAAAATTGTAAGAAATATTGTAAAACGGAGCATATACTATTATGCCCTGTTAACCCAATATGGCCCGTAAAGCCATAGCTAGAATCAGGCAGGCAACAATGTAAAATAAATTTTTTTTTTTCTTTCGAACATTGACAAAACTTTTATAAATAAATAGGTCCAATATAAATGTCTATAGAGACAAATGGAATAAGTAAAACTAAAAATATAAATATATATAAAGAAGATTCTCTACCAAAATATAAAATTAGTATACCCAAAATGGGTCTAATAGACACTAAAACTGTGGACTCTACAGCCAATGTTATAAATAAAGTGGAAGTCCAAACTGCAGATTGGTTCTGGATAACCATAATACTAATTGTAATTGCACTAATTATGGTATCCAATGCATTAATAAAAATATACATATTGCACAACAAGTGTCTTAAAAAACGATACCGTAGCACTGCTAACGGTTTAGATACTATTTAAGGAAGATTTTGAAGAAACTCAATTATGAATGAAAATATGAAAAAAATTTTTTTTAAGAAAAAGTAATAAATAAAAATATGAACGTAATATTGAATTTATCTAGATTAGAACCTAAAAAATACAAATGCCTAAATTTGAAAGTATGAGTATACCACAGCACGGACTGGGAAAAGCTTATTGATCAGATAAAAGATCCACGTGAAAATTTCAGAAAATCCTATAAATGCTTAACGCAAAACAGATCAATACAAGCTGTAACAATTAATAAGAATGCCCAAATCTTGGTAAATAGTTATAATGAAGTCAGAGATCTGATCCAACAAAATAGAAAGAATTTGGACAGCAAACAGTGTGCTAAAGCTTTGGAACTACTGGTGACATTAGGAGAAAAATTAATATTTATAAAAAATATATTCAGTCTCCAGATAGAAATTCCAAACATAGTAAACACCCCGCTAAGAATAAATTTGAATGAAGACAGCACTAACTCTGACGAAGAAGATAGGACTATAGTCAAAGAAGGTATTAAAGAGGAAGATCTTCACGATCTAACTTTACCAGCAAAATTAATGCTGAAGGACGAAGATAAAACATACAACGCAGCTGACTCCGAAAATAAATTAACCATGGCAGAACAAGCAGCAGCCATTAAGTCTTATATTAGGGAAGTCGCTTGCGCAGTGCCAGAATTTGATGGGCAAAAGATCCATTTACAACGATTCATTAAGGCAATCAAATTGGTAGACTTAGCGAAGGGACCATTTGAAGACATTGCACATGAGGTCATTAAGTCAAAAATAGTTGGCACAATTTTGAACTCAGTTGACAATGGAACAATAATTCCAGCAATTATAAACAAATTGCAGAAAGTAGTTGTCGGTGAGACATCCGGTAATGTCAAAGCAAAGCTATCAACAGTTCAGCAAAGAGGTAAAACTTCAGTGCAAGTTACCGCTGAAGTTGATAGACTGAGAAAGCTATTAGAAGCTTCCTTTATCGATGAGGGTATACCTCTCGAACATGCCACTGGTCTAAGTACTAAAGAGGCAATTGACACAATGATAAATCGTGCTGAGCACGAAAGTATCAAAACTGGAAGCAGGGACTTGCACCACTATGGATGCAGCGATAAGCGCATACATAAGAACGAGAGCAAGAGTTACCGGTGACATCAATAAAGTGATGTACTTTAGAGGTAACAGATCCAACAGAGGATACGGAAATGCCAATAGAGGTGGTAACCGAGGTAGAGGCTTCAATAACAATAGTAATAGAGGCAACCAAAATAACGGTTACCAAAATAACGGTTACCAAAATAACGGTTACCAAAATAACGGTTACCAGAATAACGGTTATCAAAACCGATATAATGGAAATAATAATAACCGCTATAATGGCTATAACAGAGGCCGCAATAATGGAAATAGAGGCCGTAACATCAATCAGATTAACTATAACGGAAATAATGCAAATGTACGAGTAATACAAGATCAGGGAAACCAACAGCCTTTAGGTACTCAGTAGAAGAAGATCGTAGAGTATACACCATCAATTATAATCTCAACATATTTTCTACATTCATCCATGCCGAAACAGGCGTAAAACTATTTTTTCTTCTTGATATAGGTGCAGATATCTCTATTCTCAAAGAGAACCTGACAAATTTTCTAATATTCAAAATAAACATTCAAGGCATAAGCCAACAGAAAATTCAGTCGCGAGGACAGACTTTTATTGAGATACAAACATGTTAATACATTATCCCACACGACTTTCATTTAGTAGATAAAAATTTTCCCATACCGTATGATGGAATAATAGGAATAGATTTCATTAAAAAATATAATTGCCAAATCGATTTAAACCCAGAAGAAGATTGGGTTATAATTAGACCAAACAATTTGAAATTTCCAATTTATATTCCCATAACATACAGCTCTGGTATTAACACAACGTTATTACCAGAAAGATCCCAAGTTGTCCGAAGATTAATAGTATCATCCAAAGATGATAACATTTTAATTCCAAACCAGGAAATTCAAACTGGTATTTATGTTGCAAATACAATCGCAACATCAAGTAATATAGTTGTCCGAATTTTAAACACGACAGATTCTGACCAATTAGTCAATATGGACACTTTAAATTATGAGCCACTTTCGAACTATAATGTAGTTCAGGCAAATAGTGAAAACAGAAATAAAACTGTCTTATCTCAATTAAAGAAAAATTTCCCCGAATTGTTCAAATCACAATTAGAAAATATATGCAGCGAATATATAGATATATTTGCATTAGAATCAGAACCAATATCGGTTAATAATTTTTATAAACAACAGTTGAGATTAAAAGATGATGAGCCGGTATACACGAAAAATTATAGAAGTCCTCATAGTCAAGTAGAAGAAATGCAAGCCCAAGTTCAGAAATTAATAATAGATAAAATAGTTAAACCATCAGTTTCACAGTACAATAGCCCTTTGCTATTAGTACCTAAAAAGTCAAGCCCAAATTCAGATAAAAAGAAATGGAGATTAGTAATAGACTATCGCCAAATTAATAAGAAACTTTTAGCTGACGGATTTCCACTACCGAGAATAGATGATATTTTGAACCAACTTGGTCGAGCAAAATATTTCTCCTGCCTTGATTTAATGTCAGTTTTTCATTAAATCGAACTGGATGAAGGCTCCAGAGATATAACATCTTTCTCAACCAGCAATGGCTCATATCGTTTCCCGC
Source organism: Drosophila sechellia (assembly GCF_004382195.2). Taxonomy (NCBI): domain Eukaryota; kingdom Metazoa; phylum Arthropoda; class Insecta; order Diptera; family Drosophilidae; genus Drosophila; species Drosophila sechellia. Next base: position 63,454 of record NW_022611378.1, read on the forward strand.
GATTGCCATTTGGCTTAAAAATAGCGCCTAATTCATTCCAAAGAATGATGACTATAGCATTCTCCGGAATAGAACCGTCTCAGGCATTCCTTTATATGGATTACTTAATAGTCATCGGTTGTTCCGAAAAACATATGCTTAAAAACCTCACTGAAGTTTTTGGTAAATGCAGGGAATACAACCTAAAGTTACATTCTGAAAAATGTTCATTTTTCATGCATGAAGTCACATTTTTGGGACATAAATGCACAGACAAAGGAATTTTGCCGGATGACAAAAATATGATGTCATTCAGAACTACCCAGTTCCACATGATGCGGACAGCGCTAGACGTTTTGTAGCATTTTGCAATTACTACAGACGTTTTATCAAAAATTTCGCCGACTATTCGCGGCACATAACAAGATTATATAAAAAGAATGTTCCATTCGAGTGGACAGATGAATGTCAAACAGCATTCATACATTTAAAATCTCAGCTAATTAACCAAACACTCTTGCAGTACCCAGACTTCAGCATAGAATTTTGCATAATAACAGATGCAAGCAAGCCAGCGTGTGGCGCAGTTTTAACTCAAAACCATAATGGCCACCAACTCCCAGTTGCTTATGCATCAAGAGCTTTTACGAAAGGTGAAAGCAATAAGAGTACAACAGAACAAGAGTTAGCAAACCAAAGAAATAGCTTCAGAGCCCAAAGTATACGAAGTCATAACAAATGACGAGGTACGAAAAGTAGTGACATTGCAATTGAATGACACGATATGTTTATTTAAACATGGAAAGAAAATCATTGCAAGATATGATGTTGGTGATCTTTATACTAATGGAATTCTTGATTTAGATCAATTTTTTCAAAGGCTTGAATTGCAATCCGGTATATATGATATCAGCCAAATCAAAATGGCACCGTGGAAGAAAATCTTTGAACACGTTTCAATAGATGAATTTAAAAATATGGGCAATAAAATATTAAAGAATTTAAAAGTAGCGCTACTTATCCCGGTGACCCAAATAAATAATGAAAAAGAAAAAGAAGCTATATTGTCTACACTACATGATGATCCAATACAAGGAGGGCATACAGGCATTATAAAAACCTTGGCCAAGGTCAAAAGACATTACTACTGGAAAAATATGAGTAAATACATAAAAGAGTACGTAAGAAAATGTCAAAAATGCCAAAAAGCAAAAACAACAAAGCATATAAAGACCCCAATGACTATAACCGACACACCAGAACACGCTTTCGATAGAGTTGTCGTAGACACAATTGGTCCACTACCTAAGTCAGAAAATGGTAACGAGTACGCAGTCACTCTCATATGTGATTTAACCAAGTAATTAGTTGCCATACCAATAGCAAATAAAAGCGCAAAAACAGTCGCAAAAGCTATATTTTAATCTTTTATTCTTAAGTACGGTCCAATGAAAACGTTCATGACGGACATGGGAACAGAGTATAAGAATTCAATAATTACTGACCTATGTAAATATTTGAAAATGAAAAATATAACATCAACAGCTCATCACCACCAGACAGTTGGAGTAGTAGAAAGAAGTTAAATAACTTTAAACGAGTATATACGATCCTACATATCGGCGGACAAAACCGATTGGGACGTATGGCTTCAATATTTCGTATACTGCTTCAACACGACCCCATCTATGGTACATAATTACTGTCCATATGAATTAGTTTTCGGTAGAACAAGTAATTTACCAAAACATTTTAATAAACTACATAGCATAGAACCAATATATAACATAGATGATTACGATAAGGAGAGTAAATATAGGTTAGAAGTAGCATATGCCCGAGCAAGAAAACTGCTTGAAGCACATAAAGAGAAAAATAAGGAAAATTACGACTTAAAAGTAAATGACATAGAGTTAGAAGTAGGAGATAATAACAATATTACGCTACTTACTAATAAAAATAAGAAGCAAGTAGTTTATAAAGATAGATTAAAGAAATTTCATTCATGATTGATTTTAAACTTATATTTTTCTTAATTATTTATACAAAATTTTCCATACACTATGTATATTTTTATTTTTGCATTACAAAATCAAATTTTATATTAATAAAACTATTGTTGTTCAAACAAAAAGACAAACAAAATTAAAAAAAAAAAATTATTTGCATTTAATAATTAAAATAACTTCACTAGGTTACGTTATTTTTCAAAAGGAGGGATATGTAGCATGTGCCTATGCAATATTAAGAACAATTAAATAAAATAGCATACTAACATATGGCAGCACTTTTTTGCTATGTTTATGTTTATGTTTGTGTTTATGCAAGCAGTAAGGCCCAGGGCGGATGTAACATTATCACACACTTGAAGGCCACAAAGTATAAGTGCATGGTCAGCATTCCCACGCCGACCAAATGCATATTTCATACATACATACATAGCTCGCTCTCCCGATAAGCCTCGATATATAAGATATACATAAGAACGCCGCTCTGCCGCTGGCGTACCCGGCAGCGCAGCTACGGGGATTAGCCTAAGACCAAATATATTCAAAACTGACAAATGAGACACTCTGTAGATGTTGACCTGGCAGAACCATTTCTGCCAACTAAAAATACAAGAAGGAATTGAATAAATCTAAGTCAGCCTGACGGCTGCATCTAACTAAGAAACGGAATCAAATTTTATCGATTCGCCAAAAATCTTATGCCGCGCGCACTCTAATGCCAACCAAAACTGCAACGACCAAGGTTTTAAAAATGTTAGATATTTTTTCATATTATTAGTCTTGTAAATTTTTATAGATTTGCCAAATAATTTTCCCACGCCCACTTTTACGAACTAAAGCCGGCGAACCGATCCCGCCCACACTCTTTGTAATAGTTTTTAAATTCTTTCTATTAAAATTCCCCACTACCTATCGATATCCCAGAAAAACAATGAAATTTCGCGTTCGCATTCACACTAGATAAGTAACGGGAATCTGATAACGTCCTAAAACCGACCAAAACTGCCACACAAACATTTTTGAAAAATTGTTAGATATTTTTTCATAATTTTAAATTTTGTATTTAATCAATCAAATTTTATTGATTCGCCAATCCAGAATACGAGAAAACGGAGACGAGCAAAAAGTTAAACGAAGATCGCCAATACGAACCCGAACGAAAACATTTTGAGGGAAACAGACAAATTTTGTAATAAAGTCATTCTCATTTCATACCCCGAACTGCTCAGTTGTTTTTTTTTAAAGCTTTCCTCCCTCGCCCCTGGGACTGTAACTGGCGCAGCCGGACTACGGACAGGGGATCAACAATGCCCACTACGCTTATCGTTCAAATTCTAAAGAGGTGATGAACATATGACGGCAGTGGTTGTGGGGATTTTATTAGTGTGCGGCGAAATAAAAAAGGAATTAAATAAAGCGTATTGAAACATAATGATGTGCAAGTGCAAGTAAAACAAAAAAAACAAACAAGATCAGGTAAAAATTGCTACACAGGCGACCGTATATGTGTGCATCAATCGCTGATAAGGCACCGGGATCGCCTGTGCGGACAATTTACAACAATTATACCAACATGTTGCTGTGTGTGATGACCGTATATGTGTACATCAATCGCTGATAAGGCACCGGGATCATTCATACACCCTAACTCATAAAAATGGTAAATTAATCAAAAACAAAAATAAAGGAGAAAAAAGTGCGTTTCTGACATGCCAAACTACTGTTTTTTTTTTTTTTTTTTTTTTTTAATTCGTTTATTGAATCCTTATATACAATATATACAATAAAACATAATAACATTTAGGAGGGCAAATCCAGGACTCCCCGCGGTATGGCCGTGAAGCATTGCTTCGCGAGGACGATCAGGATTTGCTCACTCGTGGACCCTCCTGGCTCCTGTAATATCGCCTTGCTTCCGCTCTAGCCACGGCTTGAGGTTGGGTATCAGCTGCTGCGTCCAGCGACCCTTAGGCTCGTTGGTCCACCTGTGCTGCCATGTCTCCAGGGTGTGCTGCCTTGCTTCAGCTCGTATTGCTTTCTTGGCGCCGGGGGAGATTCTTCGACAGTGGGTTTTGTTGAAGACCACTTCGTTTTCCTGCGCTAACAGGTCCAGAGGCGGTATCCCTGCGATCACCAGTGCCGCCGCGTTGGACACTGTTCTGAAGGCGCAGCAGACACGTAGGGCCGAAAGTCTGTGGGTAGCATTTAGGCCCTGGGCGTAGCTTTCGGTATCAAGCGCTTTTGCCCACAGCGGGGCGGCATATAGCATGGTCGCTCGGGTGACGCTCGTCAGCAGCCTTCTGCTCGCCTGTTTTGGGCCTCGGGAGTTCAACATTATGTTTGATAGCGCCCGATTTACTTCTGCTGCTTTCGAGCTAGCGTAGGCAAGGTGTTCTCGGAACGAAAGCCTGGTGTCAATCATGACTCCCAGGTACTTGATTGCCCGAGAGGAGGACACCTTGGTACAGCCTACTTCGATAGTGGCCGTCTCCACCGCTTTCCTTGAGCTAATCAGGACAGCCTCAGTCTTCTCCGTCGGCAGCTCTAGCCCCATTGAACTGAGCCAATGTTCAATGGCCCTGATGTTTTGGTTACAGCTTTCTTCGGCCTTGCCGGAATACTTGTCGACAACGAGCAAGGCCACGTCGTCCGCGAAACCTACGATCTCGCTACTCCCGACCAGCGGTAGGCGAAGTATCCCGTCGTACATGGGATTCCACAGAAGCGGGCCGAGGACCGCGCCTTGCGGGACTCCACCGGTGACCTGGTGCCTGAAGACGCCTTCCGACGACTCGCACAGTAGGACCCGATCAGAAAAATAGCTGCGGATGATCCTGACTAGGTAGGCTGGGACGCTGAAGCGAATTAGTGCTTCTAGGATCCGGTCCCATCTCGCTGTGTTTAAGGCGTTCCTGATGTCTAGAGTGACCATGAGGCAGTACTCTTTGCTACCACCCTTCCATCTGGTGCCGTCGATTGCTTGGGCCGCTACTTCGACCACTCTGTTGACAGCGTCGACGGTGGACCGCGCTTTCCTGAATCCGAACTGGGACCGTGAGAGGTCACCCGCGTCGGCGATAGCCCTCTCTAGCCGAATGCACACCAGTTTCTCCAGGAGCTTGCCAGTTCCATCGATGAGGCATATTGGCCGGAACGATGAAGGCTCCTCGGGTGGTTTCCCTGGTTTTGGGAGGAGAAGCAGCTTTTGGATTTTCCAGCAACTCGGGAAAACTCCTTCCTCCAGGCACTTGGTGAATGCCTTCGCAAACGAGTCTGGCTGGAGGTAGAGAGCAAGCCGAAGCGCCCTGATCGGGATGCCGTCGGGTCCGGGGGCCTTGCCGTCCTTCAGCAGTTTTGCCAGCTCCAGGATCTCATCACTGCTGACCGTGGCGTTGGATTCGACGTGGTCCCTGTGGCTGGGTCGGCTGGGCGTAACCCATCCATCACAGGGAACAGATGTTCCGCTACACTGCTGAGCATCGCTGGGTCCAGTAGCTTAGGAGTCCTTGTGTACGCCTTCTTGACCACCACCTTGTAGGCACTTCCCCATGGGTCGCTGTCGGCAGAATCGCATAGGTCGAGGAAGCATTTGCACTTACTCTTCCTTATGGCTATCTTAAGCGTTTTTCTGCGGGCTCTGTACTCGGATTGACGCTCGGCAAAGGACTCCGCACCTCTCGCGCGTTGGTAGCGACGTCTGGCGGAGAGGCACTCTCGACGAGCCGTCTCTATCTCCTGGTTCCACCAGTAGACAGAGGCTCTTTGTCGGCCATGCGACCTGCTCGATTGCATGCTGGCGTCGCACGCGGCCTTCAGCCGCCTCATCAGCTCCACTGCCGTCAGCTCGGCTCCTTGTCTGCTCGCCATGGGTAAGAACTGCTCTCGAAACACCTGCGTGTCCAGAGAGTCCGTCTTGTATTTAATCCTGGCCTGGGCTGGTGTGGTCTCCTAGCACCTCTCCCATGTCCATCTTAAGCTTCTGCGTCAGGTCTTGGGCTGAGGCACGTAGCTCGAGGAGCAGTTCGCCTTCGGCCGTCCTCTTCACCCTTGCTACGTTCTCCCCGATGGCCCGGAGCCCTTGGTAGGCGCTTGGGTCCCGCAGCCTTCTGGTGGTCGGGTCGCTGGGCTCTCTTCGCAGACAGCGCCGTGCGATCCTTTGGCTTAGGGCTGCCCTTAACGTTGCACGGTTCTTCGAGGACGGATGGGAGCTTGGGGGTGGTCTGTTGACTAGCATCTGCTTTTTCCGTACGTCCGACCTGCGTTTTCTCCGCCTCCGGCAGCCTAGTGAGCAGCTTTAATTGGAGCTCCTTCAATCTGGCGAATGAGTTCTTCATTGCCAGATTATTGCTCCTCACCCCGTTATGGTTGACCTTCGTCAGAAGGTCGTCCAGGATTGCTCCCATCTCCTCGATTTCTAGCTTGGGGGGTCTTGACCCGCTTTGCTAGTTGAGCTCTGGTAGGGGGTGATGTCGCTTCCAATGGTCTCTTGGGGCTGCCATCGCTCAGGTTTTGGGGTGGGGTCCTTAGTACCTTTGACCTTTTCCCAAACGCCAAGCTTTTTTCTTCTTTACTTGCACTTGTTGCATTGCTTGGTCCGACGTCCAAGTGTGCCGCCATCGGGGCGGGGATGGGGGGAATGTTGGGTAGGGCCTCCAGAATCCGTGCCCTAACCTCGGGATTAGCCAAGGGGTGTGGTGTTGTGGTGCAGGGCAAAAAAAGTTGCTGCGGTGGGAGATATACCGCTCCAGCTCGGTCGCCAGAGCCCCGAGTTTATAGTGTGCCGCCTACGCGGTGGGGGTTGGCTATTGGTCTGCTCCTTGACTTTTTACACTCATCTTCTGCCTCTCCTGCTCGTTTCATGGGTCTGTCTCCGGGGTTCCATGGGATGTTGCCAAGGATAACCGGTGGCCGCCCATATATGTATGCTACGCCCGGAGGACAGATCGTTTGGTGACTTTCGTAGCTGCTAGCTTTTGTCAGTGAGTGCACTGAGTAGAAAGCGCCACCTATGCCAGGGGGCTCGTGCAGCCGACCATATATGTATAGAAAAACAAGAACCATAAAAAACAAAAAACTAACTTAACGCCTACTGTTGTCACACGTTCCCTAACCTATAAAAAAAATACACTCTATTGAATACCTATTTAAATCATGTATTACAGTAAAAGTCGAGAACACAGAGCCAATAAGTCCTATCGTTAATTCATCAACAAACACAAACCTGAACCTACAACAACTACTAACCCTTGTAAATCAACAACCAACCTACGAAGGCCAACCTGACAACAGGCGTACAGTACTTACTTGGAAATATCCGTGACAAAATTAAAGACAGGGTAGACGAACTACTGAATGTCTGCGATGTACTCCTTAGTTGGGATGACATCAAAACAAACCTCAAGCGACTATACTCTAGCAAGAAAACAGAAATGCTTTTTAGAGAACTACACAATCTTCCGGACGGACTCAGTATGGGAAAATTGTATTACTCAGCCGCTAAAATAAGGAGCGATTTAATGTCACTCGCCAGAGAAGCAGACCCTAGTGGACACTCTCTCGCGGCCAAACGTGACCAATAACATAGATTCTGCTTAATACATTCCTAACTGGATTAAAGGACCCACTTAGGTCAGCCATTAGGAATCAAAGGCCAGTGCAGTATGTATAGGCACATGCCTATGCAATATTAAGAACAATTAAATAAAATAGCAGATTAACATATGGCAGCACTTTGTTGCTATGTTTATGTTTATGTCTATGCACGCAGTTAGACCCAGGGCGGATGTAACATGATCGCCCACTCGAAGGCCACAAAGTATAAGTGCATTGCCCACTTGAAGGCAAAAAGTATAAGTGCATGGTCAGCATTCACACGCCGACCAAATGCATATTACATACGTACATACATAGCTCGCTCTCCCGATAAGCCTAGATATATAAGATATACATAAGAACGCCGCTCCGCCGCTGGCGTACCCGGCAGCGCAGCTACGCGGCTTAGCCTAAGTTCGAATATATTCAAAACATACAAGTCGCTTTAGTCGAGAACTAAGATCAAAAGGAAAACTGGAATGGAATTGCCAAGGAAAAATCTGAGTGAGTAGAGTTTTATTGAGTATGGGAAAACACCGTGGCGGTTTAAAAACTAAGCTGAATAAACGTATAGCCCACGTAAGGTGGCTAATATACGGTCAGCAAACGCCACCGGTTTGGTCGAAAGCCCTAAAGCTACAAGAAGAGCTAGACCACTATCTTCACGATCTAACTATACCAGCAAAATTAATGCTGAAGAACGACGATAAAACAAATAACGCAGCCGTATCCGAAAATAACTTAACCATGGCAGAACAAGCAGCTGCCATTAAGTCTTATATTAGGGAAGTCGCTTGCACAGTGCCAGAATTTGATGGGCAAAAGATCCATTTACAAAGATTCATTAAGGCAATCAAATTGGTAGACCTAGCTAAGGGACCATTTGAAGACATTGCAGTTGAGGTCATTAAGTCAAAAATAGTTGGCACAATTTTGAACCCAGTTGACAATGAAACGACAATTCCAGCAATTATAAACAAATTGCAGAAAGTAGTTGTTGGTAAGACATCCAGTAATGTCAAAGCAAAGCTAGCAACAGTTCAGCAGAGAGGTAAAACTGCAACGCAATTTACCGCTGAAGTTGATAGACTGAGAAAGCTATTAGAAGCTTCCTATATCGATGAGGGTATACCCCTAGAACATGCCACTGGTCTAAGCACCAAAGAGGCAATTGAAACCATGATACATCGTGCTGAGCACGAAAGTATCAAAACAGTACTGGAAGCAGGGACTTGCACCACTATGGATGCAGCGATAAGCGCGTACATAAGAACGAGTACAAGAGTTACCGGTGACATCAATAAAGTGATGTACTTTAGAGGTAACAGATCCAACAGAGGATACGGAAATGCCAATAGAGGTGGTAACCGCGGTAGAGGGTTTAATAACAATAGTATTAGAGGCAACTACAATAACGGTTACCAAAATAACGGTTACCAGAATAACGGTTATCAAAACCACTATAATGGAAATAATAATCGTTATAATGGCTATAACAGAGGCCGCTATAATGGAAACAGAGGCCGTAACAACAATCAGAATAACTACAACAGAAATAATGCCAATGTACGAGTAATCCAAGAGCAGGGAAACTCGCAACAGCCTTTAGGTACTCAGTAGAAGAAGATCGTAGAGTATACACCATCCATTATAATCTCAACATATTTTCTACATTCATTTATGCCAAAACAGGCGTAAAAATATTTTTTCTACTTGATACAGGTGCAGATATCTCTATTCTCAAAGAGAACCCTGACAAATTTTCTAATATTCAAATAACCAATAAAATAAACATTCAAGGCATAAGCCAACAGAAAATTCAGTCGCGAGGACAGACTTTTATTGAGATACAAACAGGTTAATACATTATCCCACACGATTTTCATTTAGTAGATAAAAATTTTCCCATACGGTTTGATGGAATAATAGGAATAGATTTCATTAAAAAATATAATTGCCAAATCGATTGGTTTGTTATTGGTTTATAATTAGACCAAACAATTTGAAATTTCCAATATACATTCCATAACATACAGCTCTGGTATTAACACAACGTTATTACCAGCAAGATCCCAAGTTGTCCGAAGATTAATAGTATCATGAAAAGATGATAACATTTTAATTCCAAACCAGGAAAATCAAACTGGTATTTATGTTGCAAACACAATCGCAACATCAAATAATATAGTTGTCCGAATTTTAAACACGACAGATTCTGACCAATTAGTCAATATGGACACTTTAAATTATGAGCCACTTTCGAACTATAATGTAGTTCAGGCAAATAGTGAAAACAGAAATAAAACTGTCTTATCTCAATTAAAGAAAAATTTCCCCGAATTGTTCAAATCACAATTAGAAAATATATGCAGCGAATATATAGATATATTTGCATTAGAATCAGAACCAATATCGGTTAATAATTTTTATAAACAACAGTTGAGATTAAAAGATGATGAGCCGGTATACACGAAAAATTATAGAAGTCCTCATAGTCAAGTAGAAGAAATGCAAGCCCAAGTTCAGAAATTAATAAAAGATAAAATAGTTTACATTTAGTACCTAAAAATTCAAGCCGAAATTCAGATAAAAAGAAATGGAGATTAGTAATAGACTATCGCCAAAATAATAAGAAACTTTTAGCTGACAAATTTCCACTACCGAGAATAGATGATATTTTGGACCAACTTGGTCGAGCAAAATATTTCTCCTGCCTTGATTTAATGTCAGGTTTTCATCAAATCGAACTGGATGAAGGCTCGAGAGATATAACATCCTTCTCAACCAACAATGGCTCATATCGTTTCAAGCGATTGCCATTTGGCTTAAAAATAGCGCCTAATTCATTCCAAAGAATGATGACTATAGCATTCTCCGGAATAGAACCGTCCCAGGCATTCCTTTATATGGATGACTTAATAGTCATCGATTGTTCCGAAAAACATATGCTTAAAAACCTCACTGAAGTTTTTGGTAAATGCAGGGAATACAACCTAAAGTTACATCCTGAAAAATGTTCATTTTTCATGCATGAAGTCACATTTTTGGGACATAAATGCACAGACAAAGGAATTTGGCCGGATGACATAAAATATGATGTCATTCAGAACTACCCAGTTCTACATGATGCGGACAGCGCTAGACGTTTTGTAGCATTTTGCAATTACTACAGACGTTTTATCAAAAATATCGCCGACTATTCGCGGCGCATAACAAGATTATGTTCCATTCGAGTATCTGTCCACTTGTCAAAATGCATTCATACATTTAACATCTCAGCTAATTAACCCAACACTCTTGCAGTACCCAGACTTCAGCAAAGAATTTTGCATAACAACAGATGCAAGCAAGCAAGCGTGTGGCGCAGTTTTAACTCAAATTCATTGCAATGCTATATTTGAATCTTTTATTCTAAAGTACGGTCCAATGAAGACGTTCATAACGGACATGAGTATAAGAATTCAATAATTACTCACCTATGTAAATATTTGAAAATAAAAATTATAACATCAACAGCTCATCACCACCAGACAGTTGGAGTAGTAGAAAGAAGTCATAGAACTTTAAACGAGTACATACGATCGACGGACAAAAGCGATTGGGACGTATGGCTTCAATATTTCGTATACTGCTTCAACACGACCCCATCTATGGTACATAATTACTGTCCATATGAATTAGTTTTCGGTAGAACAAGTAATTTACCAAAACATTTTAATAAACTACATAGCATAGAACCAATATATAACATAGATGATTACGCTAAGGAGAGTAAATATAGGTTAGAGGTAGCATATGCTCGAGCAAGAAAACTTCTTGAAGCACACAAAGAAAAAAATAAGGAAAATTATGACTTAAAAGTAAATGACATAGAATTAGAAGTAGGAGATAAAGTTTTACTAAGAAATGAGGTAGGTCATAAATTAGACTTTAAATATACAGGGCCCTATAAGATAGAAAGCATAGGAAATAATAACAATATTACGCTACTTGCTGATAAAAACAAAAAACAAATAGTTCATAAAGATAGATTAAAGAAATTTTATTCATGATTGAATTTAAACTTATATTTTCCTTAATCATTTATACAAATTTTCCATACACTACGTATATTTTTATCTTTGCATTACAAAATCAACTATTGTTGTTCAAACAAAAACACAAAAAAATAATATAATAAAATAATTTGCATTTAATAATTAAAATAACTTCACTAGGTTACGTTATTTTTCAAAAGGAGGGAGATGTAGTATGTGCCTATGCAATATTAAGAACAATTAAATAAAATAGCATATTAACATATGGCAGCACTTTGTTTCTATGTTTATGTTTATGTCTATGCACGCAGTTAGACCCAGGGCGGATGTAACAACATCGCCCACTCGAAGGCCACAAAGTATAAGTGCATTGCCCACTTGAAGGCAAAAAGTATAAGTGCATGGTCAGCATTCACACGCCGACCAAATGCATATTACATACGTACATACATAGCTCGCTCTCCCGATAAGCCTAGATATATAAGATATACATAAGAACGCCGCTCCGCCGCTGGCGTACCCGGCAGCGCAGCTACGCGTCTTAGCCTAAGTTCGAATATATTCAAAACATAGAAGTCAGATACTGTTGAGACATTGAACTGGCAGAACCATTTCTGCCATTCAACCAAATATAAGAAAAGAATATTAATAAAAACTAAGTCAGCCAGACGGCTGCACTTAAACAAAAAGAACCACACTTGTGTTATCACTACTGGAGGAATATTACACTAGAGATAAATAAATTTCTCTAGAAGCCCAAACAAACACCAAGAAAACCGATGACGCGACAGCCCATTCCACAGGAATTACCCACACGCAAAAGGACAACCAACCAATAGCTACTATAACAGTCGCTACATACCACGACAACAGAACTATAATAATGGCAACAACGCTCGTCATGTGCCACGATATGATAACAACACCAACAACAATGATAGCCGCTTTATACAAAGACAACAAAATTTTAACAACAACAACAAGGATAAGAAGAAACTGCGTAACGGACACACACATACAAGTTATCCAACCCATGAACATAGCTCCCTTCCGCAGTTTATAAACAAATTTTAATTCTCAATCTCGTCGGCATTTCCTTTGTCTTTGTTTTTGTCATAGCCTTTGCCAGCACTTAGCTACCCGCTAGTAAAAGCAACCCAAACTTAACGTAAACACAGTTTCCGCTTGGAGACCAAACCACGGCCAACTTATTGCGCACCAATCAAAAACTGCATCGATCAGCATAATTGAATTTCACAATGCAGTGGAATAATTTCAGCATAAAGCTTTTATCGAAAGTTTGTAATTTTCCAAAA